>NC_056730.1:1128898982-1129006482 GCF_019279795.1 Protopterus annectens | reverse complement strand
TAATCAAATCCCTCTGGAATCTAGTGAAGTGTGCAAAATAATTCAGCAAAGTGCAAAGTTCGCTGAATCATACACTCAACTCCAAATCTGTCCGGCACCCTAGACTCCCTATTAGGAGGCAAGTTCCTTTTTTTGGCCGTCACTATGACTATGGCATCAACCAGTACTCCCTTGCTCTAAAATTCCCTATCTTTAAGTGCTGCGAGAATCCTGTCTGGTGTATTTGGGACTGGCTCAACAGAATCAGACTCCTTCCACATCCATAAATAGATCAAATCAATGCGGTCATCAGAAGGTGGAGTCATCTAGGACATAGACAGACCAGCTCCAAAGGCTTCCAGGAATATTAACTCCTCTTGGGAAGGGTTGTCAATAGACCAGCCACCCCTTTGCCTGAGGATCTCTAGAATGTATCCAAAGGAGAAGTCATCAAGTGGTGATCTTGGGGACCCTTCCCCTCATAGAAGTCGGTATCCTCCGTGACAGACTCTTAAGGAGAGTCTAAGTGCTTCTTTTTGTACCTTCTCTTCCTAGAGACTTCTTTGGCAGGATGTTCCAGAGAAGTATCGGAAGATATCAATATACCCCACTAGGTATCCTGCTGACTTTGTGCTGGCTGCCCCTGTAGTACAGGAAGTTCAGGCTGAAGGCATAAAGATGAGGTCTGGAAAGTAGGAGCCAAGAAGGGTGGATATATCCTTCATCTTGGAGAAAAGAAGAGAAATCTCTCTCCACTACATCGAAAGCAAAATGCTTCACAGAGAAAGAGAGCAATGGCTCCGAGAAGTCATGCTTCCAGACCATCAGCTCCCTTCAACCACAGGGAAAACCACTCGAGGCAGGAGTCGGAGATGGGCGGTCCAACACAGAGGCTCCGAGGGGCAGAGATGGCTCAGACAACCTGGGAGTAGACTCCCTAGATCCAGCGCTGACATTATGGCTCCGAGAATCATCCAGCTCCAACATGCTAAGGGTCAGTCCACTCAGAGATGGCATTTGAGTAGAAGATAACATGATCTTTGGATTCAGTGCAGACAGCTGTAGGATCCTTGGATCAAACTGCTTTGAAACCAAAGGTCTGATCGGAGGAGAGGATAGTACAGGTGGGGTAGCACTCATAAAGGTCTCAGGACCAGATGGGGTAGGAGCCAGGAGAACCCTCATTTGAATCTCTGTTGAGAGGAATGTCCTCATCACCCTATCCACAGCTGTTATGGTCAGACTTCTGGAGCAGGGACAGGAAGATGCAATGGATGAAGCCCTCAAATTATGACATTTGAGGGACCTGTCCAGAAGGGGAAATGGGAGACTAGAGGACACCGGATACAAGCAGAGACATCATCTGATCCATAGTACCTGTCTGAATGCTTCTTCGGATCTGAGGAGGTTGGATCAGAAGTTTTTGCCTATGGATTGAAGGGGTCAGACTGGAAGATTTTGCCTTTGGATCTGAGCAGGTCAGATCCAAAGGTTTTGAAATCTTAACAGGTGGCTCCATGCCCTGTCTCAAGAAATTTGCAGGATCCAGGGTTTTTCAGCCATATTCTAAACTACAAGAATAAAAAAAAGATTTTTAAAAGAAAATATACAAAAGAGAAAAAAAAAAGCAAAACGAAAGTATTAACAACAATGGTAATACAAGGTGTGATGGGTCCCTGCTCTGGGCCAGCAATCAGGGAAGCTCAATCCTCACCACTGACGGATGAGACAAGAGATGATCACTAAGAGCAAAGATGGATTCACACAGTATTTTCAGATGCAGCTCTCTGCATCAAGCACAATTTCCCTTAACAGCACACAGGGAGCACACTCCAGAACTGGGGATGGACTCTCCAGACGAACATAAAATTCCACACTGACCACTTTGGAGCTCTCTGCCCCTGTTCTCAGTAGGTGACACACACACACACACAGATATTTGAGTTTCACACACACATCTGAGAAAAGCTGGCAAAGATTTACTAGCTGTGCCCCTTTCTGCCTAGACTCTGAGGTAATCATGCTGCCACCAGTCATCTACACTTAGGCTCTTACAAATGGTACCCAATTATACTGTGGGCGATTTTTTGGATGAACGTAGCTTGTTGAGAGAGATGTTTGTCAGGTGTGGGTATCCTAGTAGATTGTTGGAAGATTTGATATGTGAAGTTCACTCTAAAAGAGTGAGAGGAATTTATAAACCCTTGTTAGTGAAAGGTGAAGTTATGGATGTGATGGATTTGGGGAAGGATGTTGGCACCTTGGACATTGGCCCCTTGAGAGATGAGGGGGTGGACTTACAGATGGTTATGGTGATTTAGTATCTGGTTCTAACCATCCCTCTGTATCCCTTAATCAAGGGTTGGATAAATTGAGTTTTATTACTACTTTCTCATTGGATGCCCCTCTGTTGAAATCTATTCTTATTAAGAATTGGTGTTTTCTTTTGGAGGACAACACTGTTAAAAATAGTGTGGGTGATTCGCCTTGTGTGGTATTTAGAAAGGGTAGGAATTTAAAAGGCATTCTTGAGAATGGGACTCCTAAACAATACCTCCCACACTGCGGCATGGTTAAATGTGAGGCTTGCCGTTGGTGTAAATATATTAATGTTAGTAAGTCCTTTGTTATACACAACAAAAAATATTACATTAACGGTAGATTTAATTGCAATTCAAGAGGGGTTGTGTATTTGAGTTCCTGCTCTGTATGTTCTGCGTTTTATGTTGGCAGAACAGAAAGACCCCTTAAAAACAGGATTTACGAACACCTGTATTCAATTAGTAAATTGAATCTGAGTAATACCTTAGCTAGGCATGTTAAAGATTATCCTACACATGGATTTGTCTTTCTTGTTATTGATAAAATTGATGACAATGTCAGGGTTGGACCAGTGTCCTTGAAGTTAGATGAGGAGGAACTAATTTGGCAACTGAAACTGTATGCCCAGGTCCCCCCAGGCCTTAATGATTTTGTTTCTATAAAAAGCATTTTAAGAATGAGGGCCCTTAATAGATAATAATTGTTTGTATATATTTTATGTATTTACATTTGTGTTTTTATTCCTTTTATTATGTATTGGTTCCTTATAAGGAAATGTTTCATGTATTTTCATTTTATCTAGTTATAGCTCTTTAAATGGAGGTATATATTTTTCTAATTGTTGGTGATGTCATTTACCTTGTCTATTTAAGCTTTGTATTAACCTATAACCCTTGTCTGAAGAACTTTGCTGATTACAAGTAAACAAAAGCGCTTACAATATTTTTTTTGGGACTAAGCGTGGTTTTTCCTTCTTTATCATTTCCTAGTTTGCTGTTTATTTATTTTGTTTTGGAGATACTGTGTAAAATTAATACTAATACAAATGGTAGGGTGTGACCAAAGCAGCCAGTGTCACAAACAAACAAGCACTCTCAAGAAGTTAAAAGTATTCTCTAAAGGACCAGCCACAATGAAAGATATTAAAATATTTAATGACAAAGAATAAAACAGAAAGCAGGAGAATACTGAATACAATAAAAGTACAGTTGTGTACACTTACCATAAAAGTAGATGTTCAAGTATATTCACTGTTGCAGTCATTACATTTGGGTTATCTGCTTGCAGGTAGCCCTCAGTCGGCCTAATTATCAAAGTCTTGGGTCCTGCGTCGATTGCTGTCTCATCTTCCATGACATCAGGTAGTCAGGGGTATAGAGCATGCAGCTGATGCCATTACATCAGTTTTTCTTGCCCCAGATGTCAGGTGCTCCCATAATGGGAAGCAATTATATACAAGGTTACACCTCCAACAAAAAGCAAATACACCAGAAAGCTTTAAGCATATTAAACAAGAATAGAGGTATAGTCAATAGACGTCAGGGGGCTGGAGGGAGGGTAAAGGACAGTTGTGTACACTTCTAATAAATGTAGATGTTCAAGTGTATTCACTGTTGCAGTCATTACATTTGGGTAATCTGCTTGCAGGTTGCCCTCAAGTCGGCCTGATTAACAAAGTTTTGGGTCCTGCATCGGTTGCTGTCCCTTCTTCCATGACGTCAGGGGTATAAAACATGCAGCCAACGTCATTACATCAGTTTTTCTTGCCCCAGATGTCAAGTGCCCCCCCAATGGGGAGCAAATAAACATAAAAACACAAAGGTATACTTCCAACAAAAATAAGATACACCAAAAAGGCTTTTAAGCATAGTAAAGGAAAGCAGAGGTATAGCCAGAAGAAGTTAGGGGGCCGGAAGGAGGGTAACCAGGACTGCAACAGTGAATACACTCGAACACCTACATTTATGGTAAGTGTACACAACTGTACAATGTTCTTCATGTTTCACTGTTGCAGTTATTACATTTGAGTAGATTCCCAAACCTATGGTTGGGAGAAGGAGTTTATATAGCATTAGGGCCAGCAATAAGGCCCTGCAAGACAGCAGTGGCAAAGCCAGCTCTGGATTTAGAGAAAATTGGCAAATGATAACACTTGGTGAAAGTATGTACAGAACTCCAAGTGGCAGCTTCTAGGATGTCCCTGGTAGGAACACCTCTGAGAAAGGCTGCAGAAGTAGATGCAGCTCTGGTGGAGTGAGATTCGATCCCCTGGGGGATAGGTTTTCCATGGTGCTTATAGCAGAAATGAATGCAATGGTTTATCCATTTAGAAATGCTTTGTTTTGAAATAGCCTTCCCCTCTGCCCCTGCAGCAAATGCTACCAGCAGTTGTTCTGATTTTCTTTGAGGTTTAGTCTTGTCCAAACAGAATCCAAGTTGTCTGTTCATATCCAAGGAATGCATAATCTGTTTCCCTTTGTTCTGTGGATTGGGAATGAGGGTTGGCAAATGAATGGACTGATTAAGAGCCACACTGGATGCCACCTTGGGCATGAAGGATGGATTGGTCCTGAGTGACACCCTGTCTGCATGAAAGATGATAAAAGGCTCCACTGCCATAAGAGCCTGTAGTTCAGATATCCTTCTAGCTGAAGTGATTGCTAAAAGGAAAGCTGTTTTCCAAGAAAGAAATTTTAAGTCTGCAGTAGCAGCTGGCTCGAAAGGAGGTAGAGTGAGTTTCTCCAATACAAAGTTA
Source organism: Protopterus annectens (assembly GCF_019279795.1). NCBI lineage: Eukaryota > Metazoa > Chordata > Ceratodontiformes > Protopteridae > Protopterus > Protopterus annectens. Next base: position 1,129,001,426 of record NC_056730.1, on the reverse strand, counting down.
AGGTCCCAGGCAGGGGTTGGAGCTCTCCTGGGTGGTCTCAAATTTTTGGCCCCTCTGAGGTACTGCTTAAGCAGAGGATGAGAGAAGAGGGGAGGCTCTGTGTTATAATGAGCTGAAATGGCTGAGGCATGGATTTTAATGTAAGAAAAGGACAGGCCCTTGTGAAGCATCTCAGTTAAGTATTGCAAAATCTGAGGTAAACTGGGTGCCGCTGTGCTCATCCCTTTAGACTGGTTCCAGGCACAGAATCTTTTCCATTTTTCATCATAAGATTTTCTAGTACTAGGTCTCCTTGCCTCTAAGATGACATCCATCACAGGTTTGCTGAGGGATGACAGGGGTGAATTTAAGTGATTAGCCAGGCTGCAAGGTTCAGTGTTGGAAGCTGAGGGTGCCGAATTTGGTTCTCCAGCTGAGACAGCAGGGAATGAGTCTGAGGCAGGTGCCATGGAGATAACTGCAGCACACTGCGCAGGAGAGGGTACCAGTGTTGACGCGGCCAGTCTGGAGCAATCAAGATCATCCTTGGTTTGTCCTGTTTGATTTTTAGTAGAACTTTGGAGAACAGAGGCAGCGGGGGGAAGGCATAGACTGATGGGTTTTTCCAGCTGAAGGACAGAGAATCCACTTTCCAGGCTTGTTTGTGGGGAGTCCTAGTGCAAAACTTGTCCAACTGGTAGTTCTGGGGGAGGCAAACAGATCTATGTCTGGGCTCCCTCATTCGCTTATCAACATGTTGAAAATCCTTGGTTCCAGTTTCCACTCGTGTGGATCCACGAGGTTTCTGCTTGGTCCGTCTGCCAGTGTATTCAATTTTCCTGGCAAGAATTGAGCTTATAGGTGCACTTGGTAGCTCAAGGCTGTGTTCCACAATGCCATGGCTAGTCTGCAGGGGGGTAGGGAATGTGTAACCCTCCCCCCTGCTTGTTTATATACCACATAACCGTGGTGTTGTCCGTCTTTACCATTAGTTGTCCTGGAAGAATGTAGTCCTTGAAGGCTGTCAGAGCATTCTGTACAGCTAACATTTCTTTTTGATTGATATGTAGGTGCATTTGATTTGGGTTCCATTTGCCCTGAATGCACTTCCCTGCCAAGTGAGCCCCCACCCCCACCCACCCCATGCACAGTCTGATGCATCTGTAGTTAGGGTTTGGGCAGCAGGGGGTAGTGTGAATGGTAGTCCCTTGTTTTGGTGGCAGGCCTCTGCCCACCAGAGGAACTCCAGGCATAGGCAAGGTATGATAGGAATTATTGTTTCCAGGCTGTGAGAATGTTGACTCCATAGACTTTTTAGATACTACTGTAGTTTCCTCATATGCAGTCTTGCATATGGAATTAGAAGAATGCAGGAGGCCATGAACCCCAAGGTTTGCAGTATTTGTCTTGCAGATAGCAGGGTTTTGTGGCCACTTGTTTGAAGTAGCTTACCAAATGAATTTGCTTTTCTGGCGTGAGGTAAGCCATCTGGGCAGTTGTATTCAAGCTTGCACCCAGGAGTGTAATTTGTTGACAGGTAATTTGTTGACAGGGTACCAGTTGTGATTTCTTTTCATTTATGGTACCCCAGACAAGTTAGAACCCTTTTTACAAATGCCAGATGATTTAAAAAGCATGTCCTGGTTTTCTGCCTGAATTAGACAATCATCCAGGTATGGACATATTTGAATACTTCTTTGCCTACAAAATGCAATAACTGGAGCCAGGCACTTTGTAAATACCCTTGATGCAGTAGACAGCCAAAGGGCAGTGCAGAGAAGTGATAATGCATGTAGCCTGCATTGAAGCATAGGTATCTTCTGCAAGATTCACTGATTGGGATGTGCAGGTATGCTTCTTTTAAATCTAGTGTTGCCAACCAGGCGTCTTTGCCTAGCATAGGAAGTAATTGGTGAAGAGTCAGCATCTTGAATTTTGGAATCTCCAGAAAGGTGTTTAGAGTAGACAGGTCCAGGATTGGACGCCATGATTTGTCTTTTCTAGGTACCAGAAAATGTGTGGAGTAGAAACCTTGTCCCTTTTCCTCTTCTGGCGCCAGTTGAATAGCCCCCCCCCCCCATGCGTAAGAGGGACAGTACTTGTTTTTGAGCCTCTGCCCACTGATTTGGGGGCAGGTCTGGCCACCTATTTGGTGTTGGCAACGTGTGGAAATGAAATCTGTATCCCTGGGACACTATATTTAAAACCCATTTTTCCTGGGTTATGAGTTCCCAGTTCTTTGCATGAAGAGCAATCTTTTCCCCCAAAGGGGCGGTCAAAAGATAAGTGCTTGAGGAAGTCATTGAGACTGTTTACCAAATGGGGGTGTCTTGTTATTTCCAGATTTGTAAGTGGAGGCCCCCCACTGCTTAGTTCTGAGAGTCCCCTGGGGCTGAAACCTGGGGCTTTTGCTGTGTCTGGGTTTGGCTTGAGAGGACCTGGAATGGACTGGAAAGGACCAATTCTTAGTAGGCCAGTGCCTACTAAATCAAGGAGGTTGCACTTATAAAAGACCTTTAACAGTTTGCATAGATTTAGCTTTATCTTCCATCTTTTTAAGAACTTCTTCAGCCTTCCTGCCAAACAGGCGGTACTGATTTAAAGGAGCGTCCAACAATTTAGCTTTAACATGATCGGGCAAAGATTGTTCCTTAAGCCAAGCATGCCTTCTAAGCACAGACCCAGTAACAGCAGCCATGCAAGAGGCCTCTAAAGAATCAAAACCACATTGCAAAGTATGTTTTCCAACTTATTCAGCAGAATGCATTAAGTCCTGTAAATCTTTATTTTCCACACAGTCAAGAATCAATATTATTTTCTGTTTAAGCAGTCCAATAACATGATGCTGATATTTTAACATATTAAATTGGCAGTTTAAAGCTCTGACTGCTAAAGTTGTAGAAGTATAAACCTTTTTACCCCATCTATCCAGCACCCTGGAGTCTCTATCAGAAGGGGTAGGATTTTTAGCAGTAGAAGCCTTAATGCCCTTGGGCCCCTGAGAAAAAGTCTCTGGATCTGCAACAGGATTTTTGAAAAGGAACTTGTGGGACTCAGGAACCCTGTAGTATCTGTCAGGTTTACTCGGAGCAGGAGGCAGGGAATCAGGGGCCAAACTGGATTCCGAGAACACATCAACAATGTCTAGTACAGGAGGTATAGCCAAAGGCCTATGCTGAGGTAGAAGGAAATCCCTAAGCCTCTTTTTGAGAAATGCCCCCTTAAAGTATGTAAAGTTTCCCCAAAAGAAAAATCCTCAGGAGGGGAAGCAGAGGGAATATAATCCTCTGCATCAGAATCCTCATAAGTAGGTATGGATAAATCCAGAGCTTCAGAAGAGTCAGAAGAAACAGTATCCTGATCAGAAGATTCATAATCAAGCTCAGCCCTAGGCCTCTTAGGTAGGTATCGACTACCCCTGATTAGAGTTATTAGATTTTCAGCCATTTTAATCATTTGTTTTTTAGGCGTAGGGGCCTGAGGGTGTGGCCTGGATGCCGTTTAATTAGACATGGATCGAGATTTAGGCCTTACTAATGAAGGAGGTGTCGATTTAATATGCAAGTCGGTAGGCCTGAATACGCCCTCAGAAGCCGGTGCCTGCACAGCGGCTCCGGACCCATCCAAGGTAGAAACATACGTGGGTTCCTTAGTTGAAGTATCTCGCGGCATACCGGACTCCGAATGGGTCTCAGTAGAGGCCTGCAAATCAGAAGTAGTGGGTATCAGGGGCTGCAAAATCGCCTGAGTACCAGCGAACTGGCGACTGGCTTAGAAGTGTCGTCAGCAGTTTTGGAACTCGGCGGTCTGTCTCTGTCTTTATCTTTGCATTTTTTCAGAATCCCAGTAGTTGGATGGCTAACCGTCAACATTTCTGGATAATTAAACCAAGAACCAAAATATTTAGAAGCAAAAATATACAGACGACAGAGTGCGCTGATTAAATAAAGCACAAAACCGACAGCAAGGTACGTCATGGTCAGGGCCTAGGCAAAGAATACAGTACGAATGAAAATCTTTATGAGGTATTTGCTTTCCACAAGTAATGCAATTATTAACTTTTACTGACATCGGTAAGGAGCAAGAAAAAGTTTCCCTCAACAGGGCACTTAACTTTAAGTAGAAGACTTCGGTTCTGAAACTCAAAAACGAAAATTTCAGGAGTCAGCCAACCGGCACTTGCGAACTGCTTCTGCTTCGGGCACCACATGGCAAGAAAGATTAATGTAATGATATCAGCTGCATGTTTTACAACCCTGACAACCTGACGTCATGGAAGAAGGGACAGCAACCGACGCAGGACCCAAGACTTTGTTAATCAGGCTGAATGAGGGCAACCTGCAAGCAGATTACCCAAATGTAATGACTGCAACAGTGAAACATGAAGAACACCCAGGACTGCAACAGTGAATACACTCTAACATCTACAGTTATGGTAAGTGTACACAACTGTACTATGTTCTTCGTGTTTCACTGTTGCAATCATTACATTTGGGTAGATTTCCAAAGCTAAGGAAGGGAGGAGGCAATTAGATAGCATTATGACCAGCTATTAGGCCCTGCAAGACTGTAGTGGCAAAACCAGCTCTGGATTTAGAAAAAATTGGCAAGTGGTAATGCTTGGTGAAAGTATGTACAGAACTCCAGGTAGCAGCTTCTAAGATGTCTCTGGTAGGGACACCTTGAGAAAGGCTGCAGAGGTAGATGCAGCCCTGGTGGAATGAGGTCTTATCCCCTGTGGGGTAGGTTTTCCATGGTGCTTATAGCAGAAATGAATGCAATGGCCTATCCACTTAGAAATGGTTTGCTTTGAAATGGCCTTCCCCTCTGCCCCTGCAGCAAATACAACCAGCAGCTGTTCAGATATCCTGAGAGGCTTAGTCCTTTCCAAGAAAAATCTAAGTTGTCTGTGCACGTCCAAGGAGTGCAGTATTCATTCTCCTTTGTTCTGTGGATTAGAAAAGAGGGTTGCCAAATGAATGGACTGATTAAGGGCCACACTGGATACCACCTTGGGCATAAAGGAAGGAATAGTCCTGAGGGACACACTGTCTGCATGAAAGATGATGAAAGGCTCCACTGCCATGAGGGCCTGTAATTCAGGCACCCTTCTTGCTGAAGTGATGGCTAGAAGGAAGGCTGTTTTCCAAGAAAGGAATTTCAACTCTGCATTTGCAGCTGGCTCAAAGGAAGGTAGAGTGAGCTTTTCCAATACAAAGTTAAGGTCCCAGGCTGGAGTAGGGACTCTCCTGGGTGGTCTTAAGTTTTTGGCTCCTCTGAGGAATTGCTTCAGCAGTGGATGAGAGAAGAGGGTGGCTCTATTATAATCTGCTGAAATGGCAGAGGCATAAATTTTGATGGAAGAAAAGGAAAGGCCCTTGTGAAGCATCTCAGTTACATATTGAAGAATGTGCGGTAAATTGGGCACTGTTGTGCCCATCCCCTGAGCTTGGCTCAAGAAACAGAATCTTTTCCATTTTTCAGCATAGGATTTTCAAGTACTAGGCCTTCTTGCCTCCAGAAGGACATCCATCACATGCTTACTGAGGGGATGGTAACTGAGAGATCAGGTAATTAGCCAGGCTGCAAGGTTCAGGATTTGAAGCTGTGGGTGCAGAATCTGGCCCTCCTGCTGGAACAGCAGGGCAGGGAGGGGGTCTGAGGTAGGTGCCATGGTTCCAGCAGTGACACACTGCGCAAGAGGTGGTACCAGTGTTGGCATGGCCAGTCTGGTGCAATGAGTGTTGTCCTTGGTTTGTCCTGTTTCATCTTCAGTAGCACTTTAGGGAGGAGAGGCACAGGGGGAAAGGCATAAACTCATAGGCTTTTCCAGGTGAAAGACAGGGCTTCCACTTTCCAAGCTTGTCTATGGGGAGTTCTTGTGCAGAATCTGTCCAATTGGTAGTTCTAAGAGGAGGCAAACAGGTCTATCTCTGAGCTCCCCCATTTGTTTCTCAAAATGCTGAACATCTTTGGTTCCAGTTTCCACTCGTGTGGGTCCAAGAGATTTCTGCTCAGGTCTGCCAGTGTATTTAGCTTGCCTGGCAGGAATTGAGCTTGTAGGTGCAATTGGTATAGCTAGTCTGCAGAGAGGGTATGAAAGGGATCTCCCTGCTTGTTTATGTAACCCATAAAACAGTGGTGGTGTCTGTCTTTACCAATAATTGTCCTGGAAGAATGTGGTCCTTAAAGGCTGTCAGAGCATGCTGTACAGCTAACATTTCTTTTTGATTGATATGCAGGTGCATTTGACTCTGGTTCCATTTGCCCTGAATGCACTACCCTGCCAAGTGAGCCCCCCATGCATAGTCTGCTGCGTCTGTTAGGGTTTGGGCAGCAGGGGGTAGAGTAAATGGCAGTCCCTTGATGTGGTGGCAGGCCTCTGCCCACAACGGAACTCCGTCTTTAGACAAGGGATGATAGGAATCATTGATTCTAGGTCCTGAGAATGTTGACAACATAGGCTTTTTAGATACCATTGTAGTTTCCTCATATGCAGTCTTGCATATGGAATTAGTAGAATGCAAGAGGCCATTAACCCCAGGGCTTGCAGTATTTTCCTTGCAGATAGCTGGGTCTTTGTGGCCAGTAGTTTGAAGTAGGCTGTTGAATAAACTTGTTTCTCTGGCATGAGGTAGGCCATATGGGAAGTTGTATTCAAGCTTGCTCCCACGAATACAATTTGTTGACAGGGTACTAGATGTGATTTCTTTTCGTTTATGGTGTACCCCAGAGAAGTTAACTATTTCTTTAAAAATGTCAGATGATTTAGTAGTATGTCCTGGCTTTCTGCCTGAATTAGACAATCGTTCAGGTACGGATATATTTGAATATTTCTTTGCCTGCAAAATGCAATGACTGGAGCTAGGCACTTTGTGAATACCCTGGGCTCAGTAGAAAAGCCAAAGGGCAGTGCAGAGAACTGACAGTGCATGCAGCCTGCTCTGAAGCATGGGTATCTTCTGCAAGATTCCCATATTGGGATGTGCAGGTAGGCTTCCTTTAAATCCAGTGTTGCCAACCAGGCATTTTTGCCTAGCATGGGAAGCAGCTGATGAAGAGTTAGCATTTTGAATTTTGGGATTACCGAAAAGGTGTTTAGAATAGACACGTCCAGGATAGGACGCCAGGAATTGTCTTTTCTGGGTACTAGGAAAAGTCTACAGTAAAAACCTTGCCCCCATTCTTCTTCTGGGACAGGTTGAATAGCCCTGAAGAGAGAGAATCTGCTTTTGAGACTCTACCCACTGATTTGGGGGTAAGTCTGGCCAACCGTTTGGGGTTGGTAAGGAGTGGAAGTGAAATCTGTATCCTTGAGCAGGGCTTGGAAGGTTAAAAGTTAAGTCATTGTGACAGTTTACCACAGGGGGGGGGTGTCTTACCACTTCCAGCTTTGGAAGTGGGAGCCCTCCACTGCTTAGGTCTGTGACTAACTTGAGACTGAAGCCTGGGTGGTCTGCTGGTTCTGGGTTTGGACTGAGAAGGCCTGGAAGAGGCAGGAAAGGACCAACTCTTAGAAGGCCAGTGCCTACTAAATCTGGGAGGCTGTACTTGCAGGAAATCTTTAACAGTTTGCACAGATTTAGCTTTTTCCTCCATCTTTTTAAGTACTACTTCTGCTTTGTTGCCAAACAGGTGGTCTTAGTTTAAGGGAGCCATCCAGTAATTTAGCTTTAACATGATCTGGCAAAGTTTGCTCCTTATGCCAAGCATGCCTTCTAAGTACAGACCCAGTGACAGCAGCCCTGCAAGATGCCTCTAATGAATCAAAACCACATTGCAAAGTATGTTTTCCAACATGTTCAGCAGAACGCATTAAGTCCTGTAAGTCTTTATTTTCAGCACAATCAGGAATCAACATCATTTTCTGTTTAAGCAATCCAATAATATGCTGCTGATAGATTAACATATGAAACTGGCAGTTTAAGGCTCTAATGGTCAAAGTTGCAGAAGTGTATACCTTCTTACCCCTTCTTTCCAGGGCCTTGGAATCTGTATCAGAGGGGGTAGAGTTTTTGGCAGTAGTAGCCTTAATGCCTTTGGGTCCCTGTGAAATGGTGTCAGGATCCACAGTAGTAAAGTGTCAGGGGCCAGGCTAGATTCCAAGAAGGCATCATCTACAATGTCCAGTACAGGAGGGATAGCTAAAGGCCTATGTTGAGGTAGGAGTAAGAATTCCCTAAGCCTCATTTTGGAGTCAGAGTAATCCTGGCTTTCCCAGTGGAAATGCTCCTTAAGAGTATGCAAAGTTTCACCAAAAGAGAAATCCTCTGGAGGGGAAGTAGAGGGAATGGAGTCCTCTGCATCAGAATCCTCATAGGTAGATAAGGGCAACTGCTGGTCATCAGAGAAAACAGAAATTTCAGAATCCTGATCATAAGAATCAGAAGGAAAATCAGTTCTAGGGCTTTTAAAGGGAGAAGAAGGGTGGCTTCCCCTGATTAGAGTAATAAAGTTTCAGCAATTCTTATTTCTTTTTTTAGGCATAGGGGCCTGACCATGCGGTCTGGGCGTCGGTTTTCTAGGCATGGATCGAGTTTTAGGCCTTGAAGAAAAAGATGGTGTTGGTTTAATACGATAGTCAGTAGGCCTGAATACACACTCAGAAGCTGGTACCTGCACAACGGCTCTGGACCCATCCAAGGTAGGGACACATCTGCAGGTTCCACAATCAAAGAAGCACCTCGTGGCATACCAGACTCCAAATGGGTCTCAGTAGAGGCCTGTGAATCTGAAGTAGCGGGTATCAGGGGCTGTGAAAACGCCTCAATGTGTACCGGCGAACTGGAGACTAGTTTAGCAGAAGCGTCATCGGCAGCTTTGGATCCAAGCAGTCTCCGTATTTATCTTTGCGTTTTTTCAGAATGTCTGTAGTTGGGTGGCTTACCGAAGCCATTTCTGGATAATTGAACAAAGTACCAAAATATTTAGATGCGAAAATCAACCAACGATGAATAGTTCGAGGTTTAAATAAGGCACAAAACCGACAGTGAGCGACATTGTGGTCTGGGCCTAAGCAAGGAATGCACTACAAATGAAAACCCTTATGAGGTATTTGCTTTCCACAAGAAATACAATTGTTAACTTTTACTGACATCGGTTTAGAGCAAGAAAAAGGATCCCCAACAGGGTACTTAGCTTAGTTGAAGACTTCAGATCTGAAACTCGAAAATGAAAATTTCAGGAGTTGGCCAACCGGCACTTGCGAACTGCTTTCGCTTAAGGCACCGCATGGCAAGAAAGACTGATGTAATGGCGTCGGCTGCATGCTTTACACCCCTGACTACCTGACATCATGGAAGATGAGACCGCAACCGACGCGGGACCCAAAACTTTGATAATCAGGCCGACTGTGGGCTACCTGCAAGCAAATAACCCAAATGTAATGACTGCAACAGTGAAACACGAAGAACATCAATGGTTTCAACCACAGAGATATAAAAAATAATACAGTTGGATAGTTTCTCGCAGATGAAGAAAGCAATACTAAACTACTCTCACTAAATTTCTCCGACTGACTAAAGAATTACTGTTCCCTGACTACTTACTAAAGCAAAGCAAGCTGATGTGTGCTGAGTGTCTTACCACAGCAAAAGTCAGATGATGTCTCTTCTTGTCTGTGTCGATGTGCGAGATCTATGTCCGGTCAGAAATCTTCCTGTCAGATTCTGTATTTTTGTGAGAGTTCCAAAGAAACCAGATTCCGGTTAGAGGATGACATCACCTCTGGTCATCTGACTCTAGTACAATACACATACAGAAGATCAGTGGGGCAGCATCTGAAAGCTATAACACAATTTCAAACTTTCCACCATTTCAGGGTTCTCTGATAAACAAACATTTGATCAGTTACGATGATACAACCTAATATACCTGCACATATTCTTTCTGTCCAGCAGGACCTACTGTCGATGTATTTTTAACATGAGTAACTTTACAAATATTTTTTAACTCAAACATCTGTACACATCAGTGCAATAGCCAAAGAACATACAATTATTCACAAAACTCCAGCTAGCCATGCTGGCATATGTACACATGTACTGCCTTACTCTCCCTGGCTCAGATGGAACTAACTCGTAACATAACACAAGGACATACCTAAAGGTATGAAAATGGAAAAGAGACAGATTACCAAATTACTAACTATGGTAATACAGAATATTACACCATAATCATGTAAGGAAACAAGGGAGGATATATGGAAAGTTTTTTTTTTGTTTGTTTTTTTAATAAAAAGATCAGGAAAACTACATTTACTCTCAAACTCTACTACTCGAGAGTTTACACTGACCATGTCCATACATGAAGGCAGCAAACAAGATCTGGGGTGTGTTAGGGGACTAGTGCATTATGGATAAGGGAGGAGCTCAAGAGTTTCAGTGTTCCACAAGCTGGAAAAAGCAGCTGAGACAGATCCGAGGATCGAATCTGAACCCATTTGTTAAGGACTGAATGAAAATGACATCAGATACATTATTTTGTATACAACTAGTTACGAACTTACAGAAGAACCCTTGTGTGCAAACAGACTAGTACAAAAAGTAGCAGCTGTGGTATCTTGGTCTACAGTGTATCAAAAAATATTTATATGAGTGCAGAAATGAGATTTTTTTTAATGTCTTTCGCCTCCTTTATACCTAGTGACCACTAAGCCTCTGATGCTATAATTAAGCAGATTTATTCCTAGACTTTCTGTTGCAAGTCAATAGTGGCAGAAGCCATTGTCAAGGGAGTTATCACCGGACCTTTGTCTTTTTATAGTCTAACTTCTTTCTTTATGGCTGATGTATACAAGTACTGAGGGGAGAGCCTGCTAACACCTTCTTCTGCAAGCATATACACTTCCATAGACAAAAGATGAACATTACTATGGAGAAACAGTTTGGCATAGCTTAGTGTGCCCTCAAACCCACACACTGTATACTGTACACCTCATTTTGTTTTCCAGTAATTTTAAGCACAGCTACAAGCCAGGTCCACCATCCCCCCCGATGAGCAAGTTGCCACTGGCCCTCACTATGAACCTCCACTGATGACTCCACTAGAATTCAGGTCACTAACTGATTCAGAATCATCTGGGATCCAGTTTGGACTTTTTATCCCCCCTCTGTACCATGGAGGTGGTATAATGAAGTACGCTTTTTGAATGCAGCTATTTATCCAGCAAAAACATGTTCGCAATAGCAATTTAGTATACATAAGCAAAAAGCAACCAGCCTTTGACAGATTTCTAAGCTGAATGAATAAAACCACAGGAAAAAAATCACTTACTTCACTTAGAAATACTTCCATATCAGTTCCATTTTCAAACACAAATGCTTTCAAATCATTCATCGGAATATGGTTTTCAATGTACTTGGCAAACTTCTGTTCCTTCATGTTTATCTGCAGAGATAAAAAAGCAAAATTAAAGTTACTTATTCACAGTCATACAAAAATACTTTAAAAAAGGCAAGACTAACAAAATACATAGTATAACCACCAATTACTAATTGCCAAATGCATTAACTAAGGACACAAACTCCTCACTTTAGTACTGACTTAACATCAATGGACAACAGAGCCAAAAGTATCACAAATATAGAGCACAGTGAAGCAAAACCCTCATTAAAACATTGTTTCTTTTACTGCCAACACACTACACCTCACAGAATATTCTGACAAAAAGATCTGCTCTGAAGTCAAATATGCACATTATTGTTACATTGTTCACAAAGCAGCAAATGTTTAACTAAAAAATACTAAGCAGACTTCAAACTCAGAGCAATTAGGATGTCTTTGCCATATCAATCCTCTATTCCCATTCAAAATCACCATCAGCTGCTAAACTTGGATGATTTTGAAAAAGTACAACAAGGGATGTCAGTTCTGGTCATAAAGCATTCTGCACCTAACCTGACTACCCTGTACTGTGTACTGTGGAAGGAGTTTGTGCTCATGTTTCAACCAATAAAGATTCGGTACAACACAATTACTGTGGAGACTAATTATCAAGTTTTCAAACTTGTGTATGACTTTCCACTTTAAGAACCAGTGAAAGAGGAAAAAAATGGGAAGAGACTGTTTAAGCAATTCACAGGAAAATGGGGACGACATACACATGGCTCCCAAATAAGCAACAAAGTCTAGAAGATTACGATTTTTGCTTGAAGTGTTTGCATGAGTATTTTTGCACCCCAGACAGACTCCAGTTTTTCCTCAGGTAGATGGTGGCAAATGCTGAAGGTGTGACGGGGAAGAAAGAAGTAATTGGGAAACTTGTGTTTTGGGAATGTTATGAGTTGGTAGACTAAAAATTCTCTACAGGGTCCTTTGTCAGTAATTTTGGGTAAGCAAATGGGTGTAAATAAGGAAATTATTTGTTCTGAGCTGGGATACAGCATCTGAATTGCTTAGACATACTTAGGCCTTAAGTTTAATTCTGGTGGCTGCAAAAAAAAAAAAAAAAAGTTATTACCAAATGGAAAAAGTCCAAACCAACTGTAGTTCTGTATTTATTACTTTTTTATTTATTGATATTTGATTACTAGGAAAGTCAGACTAGCCTTTTCAGTGGAGGCCCAGGGAGAAATCTCCAAAGTACTACAAAACATTTTAAGAAAAATAATTTTACAATATTTAAAAACAATACGAAAAACTACAGTTTAAAAAATTACACCAAATTAGACATAATATGAACAAATTGGCTAAGAATAGACATAAGTTATATGACAATGATGTAATAGTTAAGAAAAAATTTAGCCAGTTTGTATTATATTAACTAACCTTTAATTTCTGTGTAAACAAGAGCTGCACTATGAAGCGAGAGAAAAACGAGAATGCAGTATATTTAGAGAGAAAGCTGGGGAAAGAAACTGATGGAAGAAAGGAAATGAGGGAAGAAGAGAGAGTACGGACATGTAGGCATGAATGGGTATTTGTTCACATTTAGGAACAGTTTATTCTGATGTTGATCAAAAACAGAGCCAGCTTCATGCTAGGAAGTCTTTCAGAATGGTTTTGAAGGATGGGAGGGAGAGCACTGACAGGACAAATACGCAGTTCCAAGCCGTAGCAACATAGTACAAGTACAGACAATGCCTATCAGGTCTTAGGTTTGTGGATGGACAGGAGTTTATGGTTAGTGGATCATAATGATCGGTGAGGAATACAGTTGCGTAGAATGTTATTTAGTGCTGGACAAGCAGATGGATTCTGGATAATTTTATAAGTGGTAACAAGCTTTGCATGTGTTAGTTGACATGGGAAGTTCTAACTAATTTAGGCTTTTTAGTGCTATACAGTGGTGGGCTCTTGAAAGAGGTATTTGCTGCAAATTTAGCAACCTTCTCACAGTGAAATTCAAGTTTTGATTTTATTTTTAATGCTTGAAGGTTAGTAAGGATGGGAGCACAATAAAGAAGTGTGGGGAGGAGATAAGTAGTGTACCTATTATCAGTAAGAACGTTTTTGGCTATATAAGGCATTCCTAGTTTTTGAGTTTTTCTTACACAATTTTGTATATGCAGGTCAAATTCAAGATTATTACCCACCATCATCCCTAATAATTTGCTATGAGAAGTGACTTCAATGGTTGTATTTCAAGAGAGAGGACTTCAATTTTTTTTCCATAGGAGAGGGATTTGAGGAATTTTTTTTTTTTTTTTTTTTTTTAGGGTTGAGCTTGAGTTGTGAGTTACAAAGCCATGCTTCAGTTGCTGTTAAAGCTTCCTGGGTAAGTTTTTGGAGGTTTTGCCACATTGTATTGCAAGTACTGAATATTTTAATGGAGATAAAAGAACTGAAAGTGGTATATTTAGTAAAGGGTAAGAGCGAATTACATAAAAAAATAGAATTTGTGAGAAAAATTCTTGCTGAATAATGTTATAGAGAAGTGAGGTTTATGGGAAGGCAGGAATTGATCGATTTATGTAATGTTGCATTGATCATCTCATATATATATATATATATATATATATATATATATATATATATATATATATACACACACACACGTGAAGTATGTTGTTTGCAGTTGGAAACATATTAACATGGTTTGTCGTCTTTTATATAAATTCACATTTGCCTATGTCTTAAGTGATAATGCAATAAAGGTGTTAAACATTTAACACTGGAAGGACAATAAATATTCAGTTTAAAGAGTCCAACCTGAACCTGCTTTGCTAGGACTCCAATACAGGACTACTTTAACAGCTACTGTACAATAATGTGACTACAATTAGAAGCTCATCTTGCCTACGTAACAGTCAAAGAAATACAATATTTATTTATATAAAGGAGAAGCCTGTAATGCTATCGGTGTGAAAAAAGTTATGTACTCACCATAACGTTCCATCTGTGTTGTCAATCTTCATTCATTCTTGACGAATGGGACTCCATTCCAATCCTCAAAACCGGCTCGGCCATTATACAGCTCGTGGCAGCCAAAACACTCTCGAACTAAGACTACTCATGATGCCCCTTCTCGTCATTACTTCAGATCAAGTTTGCAGACCATAGCAACAGTGTACACAGAAACTGTAAGCAGAAGCAATGTCCAAGGTAAAAACCCTCTGGAAACAGAGGACAAGGGTACAATCCCCCAGGAAATCTACAGGAGGGGGAATGTGGGTGGGATGTCAACAATGAATGAAGATCGACAAAACAGATGAAGATTATGGTGAGTACGTAACTCCTTTATCTGATATTGTCAATCTTCATTCATTCTTGATGAATGGGACAGAATCCTCAGCTACTTTAGAGCCTGGTTGGCTTTATGGAAGGATATTCCCGAGAACCATAGAGCCAAAAGATGCTCTTCCCCTGGAGACCATATCCAATTTGTAATGAGTGATAAATGTATGTAGTGTAGTTCAAGTTGCAGCTGCACAAATTTCGTCCATAGAAGCTTTTGAATGAAAAACTGCTGATGTGGCAACTGATTTGGCTGAATGCACTTTAATATGCACAGATAACTTTTGATTATGTGCATAAATAAAAGTAACATTCTCTCAGACATTTAGATAAGGTCACTTTTGATACAGCTTGTCACACTGTTGGACCAGAAAAGGAAATAAACTGATATGATTTCCTAGACTCTAGTTCTGTTCAGGTAAAAACGTAGTTGCCTATGTACGTCCAAGTAAGTATAAGCAATATTCACCTTTGTTTGAAAACTTTGGAAAGAAAAATGGTAACTCAATAGTTTGATTAATATTGGATTTAGAGATCATCTTAGAAAGAAAGCAAGGATTAGTTCTCATCGACACTGTCTTTATGAAAAATGATATACAGGGGTTTTGTACATAATACCTGGATCTCAGAGACTCTTCTGGCAGAAGTGATGGCTACTAGAAAGAGTTTTTCAGGAAAGGAATTTGGGATGGCAAGTGGCCGCTGGTTCAAAGGGAGGTAGTACTAAAGACTGCAAAACCAAGGTTAGATCCCACGGAGCTAAGGGATTTTTGAAAGGAGGTTTTAGATGTAAGGCATCTTTTAGAAAGACCTTGCATGGGCAATAGGAAATTAAAGAATGGTCATCGTATCCACTGTGAAAGTTAGAAATGGCTGCTAACTGAACTCTAATGGAGAAAGCAGAAGCTCCTTGATCAAAAAGGGGGCTAAAAATTCCAAAACATTTTCAACAGGTGCCGAATAGGAGTCTAAATTGTTTCCAGAAGCCCAAACTGAAAATCTCTTCCGTTTACTGGAACAGTTTCTCCTGGTGGAAGGTCGATAGGAAGCCAGAACAATTTCTTGTATGGGGGAAGTTGTATTATTCTGCCTGGCGGCTAATGGAATTGGAGGAACCAAGCTGTGAGCTTGAGAGAGTGGAGGATGGGATGCACCAATCCTTGTGGGTGAGACAGCAGGTCTAGGACTGGGTCCAGAATCCACGGGTGGTAATCAAGTGAGGCCAAAGAAAGGGGAACCAAATTTGCATGGGCCAGAAGGGGGCAATGAGAATCACTTTGCTTTGCAACCTTTGGGCTTTCTTTAGGAAAAGGGATATTAGGGGAAACAGAGGAAAGGCATAAAGATGACCAGAGGGCCAATCGAGAAGGAGAGCATCTCTCGGTGACTTCCCCTGAGGGGGGAATTAGGGCAAAGTAGCCACTGCACTTGTTGGCTGGGGAGGCAAAGAAATGGCAGGAAGGCTGGCACCATCGTAGAAAATTTTCCTTTGCCACTTTGGGATTGAGAGACCACTCGTGAGGCAGTAGAATGAGTCTGCTCAGCTTGTCCACTATCACACTGGAACTTCCCAGGATATGCGTTGCCACAAGAAAGTGGCTGGAAGATATCGCCCATTGCACACACTGACAGCTTCCTGGCTGAGGAGGTGGTTCCACCCTGTATGTTGATGTGCCAAACCACTGACAAGTTGTCTGACTGGATAGCAACTGTCCCCAGAGGAAGAGCAGATTGAAAGGCTTGCAACACTAGGAGCACTGGTCTCATCTCCAGGACACTGATGTGCAAGTTGGCCTCTTGTGACGGCCAAGTGCCTTGGACTGTCCTTCCCAGATAATCCCCCCCCACCCCATCTGGGAGGCATCAGTTGTCACTATGGCCTTGGGATGCAGGGAAACAAAGGGACAGTCCATTAGGATTTCTTCTGACTGCATCCACCAGGATAGATCCTTTTTGCAACATCCTATTACTAAGATCAGGTGAGTCATCGGATGAGATAGGCTGGACCACTGGGAAGCCAGAAGCCACTGAAGTATCCTCATGAGAAATCTCGCCAAGGGAGCCAGGGTAATGGCCACTGCCATAGAACCTAGGGCTTGAAGGACAAGTAGAGCGGGTACTTTGTTTCTCATTAAAATGAGCTGTACTCGAGACCTTATCTTTTGAAGCCTGTGAAAGGGTTGAGAAACTATACACAAAATTGTGCTGCAGTGGGCTCCTATGAATTCTAGGTCCTGAGTGGGAGACAGCTGTGACTTCTCTTTGTTGACCATTATGCCCAGGGCACTGAACAAGTGTATGATGAAGTCTGTGGCTTAAAGCAGTAGATGCCTGGGTAGGGTGGTGAGGAGTCAGTCATCTAGATAAGGAAACACCCAGAATCTGTGCAGTCTCACATGAGCCGTGACTGCTGCCATGCATTTGCGGAACACACTGGGAGCTGTGGTGAGGCCAAAGGGCAGTGCTCTGAACTGAAGATGACTGTCCCCTAGCCAGAAGCAGAAATGCCTTCTTAAGCGTTTGTCTGTCTTTATGTGATTATATGCATCTTGAAGGACTATAGAGCACATACAATCATTTCCCCAAGAAAGGGTAGAAGAGACTGAACTGTGACCATCTGGAATTTTGTCTACTGAACAAACTTGTTCAGAAGGCTGAGGTCCAATATCAGCCTCCAGCCCCCATCTTTTTCAGGGCTAAAAAGAACCTGGAGTAAAATCCAGATCCTATCTGGTCTGGCAGGACTTCTTGGAGGACTCCTTTTTTCTAGCAGCTTTCCAACTTCTATGGCAGCTTCATCCCCCTGATTGGGTGGACAATCAGGGAATTTTCTCAGTGATCTTGGGAAAAGAGTGAAGGGCATGTGATAGCCTCTGGTAATGATTCTTTGCACCCACGTATAGGAGGTTATTTGTCACGAGGCTGTCAAGTACAGTGAGAATCTTCCCCTGACAGCTTCCAGAGGTAAGCAATCTGGCCTTCTTTCAGGAGTGCTGGGAGGGTTGTCCAGAGAGAGAGTCTCTGGAACCCTGGTTTCGCTGGCCACCTCTGCCTCATGGGTGGTATCTTCCATCCGAGCTGTCCGCCCCGAGGGGAGCCGCTGTCAGGTGTGTCCTGGAAAGGCCCCTGTGACTTTTTGAACTACATCTTCCCACTCCTCGGATTCCTAGAGTAGGACTGCTTAGGAGTAGAAAAATGAATGCTCATAGCTGACAGGGTCTTTCCATCCTTCTCACACCTCACTAGTGTGTCCTTCACCTTGGGACCAAACAAAGATCGCCCCTCAAAAGGAGCACTGATGAAGGAGGACTTGAAGGGCTCCGTGAATTCACACAAGTGCATCAAGGAGTGGTGCCTTATGGCAACACCGGAACCAGCAGGTCTGCTCATGCGTTTGGCTGTATGTGCCAATAAGCCGCATGGAGTTTGATATAGACTCCAAGGTGGCTAGCTGAGAGGTGACCTTGTCAAACACTGCTCCCACAAGAGTATCTGATAATTCCTTAATCAGGTCTCTCTGGAGTCTAGTAAAATGTACCATGAAAGTCAAGGACCTGAGTGTGAAGGTCGATAAAGCGTAAAACCACTTTCCAAACATGTCCATCACCCTAGACTCCCGGTTGGGAAGGTGGATAGAAGAACTCTCATCAGAGATTTCTTTTTTGGTGGCAGCTGCCACCACCATCGCATCTACTGCTAAACCCTTGGCCCAATGTTGGTTGTCTTCAGGAGGTGATAAAATTTGGTCTGGTCTCCGGGGAATAGGCTCTATGGAGTCAACGGCCTTCCAAGCCCACTGGGCAATCAGGTTTATAAGATAGTCAGTGGGTGGGGGTCACCCAGGAAGTAGACAGTCTAGCACCAAATGCTTGCAAGTACATGGATTCCTCAGAGATCGGGTCTTGAGGCTTCCAGTTACCCCTCTGCTTAAGGATCTCTAAGATGTCTTCAAAGGAAACATCTTCAGGGCGTGACTGGGGGGAACCTTCCCCTTCATCGTAATCCGTCCCTCGGTGACAGACTCTTCTGGGGAATCTAGGTGCTTCCTATTGCATGTCTTCTTATGGGGGGGTTCCTCAGTGGGCATCTCTGAGGAAGACTCCAAAGATGACAGGTCCTGTGCAGGGGTAACTTGAAGCATCAGTTCTAGTTGTCCTGTCATGGGAATTGGTGTCAGCTCTGGACCAGAAGATATGGTAATGTGACACTCCGATGCAAGAGGAACCAGCCGAGAGCCTGCAGAGATTAAAGCTCTCACCACAACCTGGAAGGCAAGACCACCTCGGAACTGGGGTCACACCCCACCCAGAGAGTCTGCCTTCCAAAGCAGGAGCCAGGGAAGGACCCGCAACCGAGAAGGCCCCGAGAGCAAAGGTCAGCTCAGTATAAAAAACAGGAGCCAATCCAAGACCCCTGGAACTGTCAGTGGAGTCTTGGCCCCAAGAAACTGTCGGTTCCGTGGGATGAATCAAAAAAGTCAGAGGGACATCCAGTGCCAAGGTAGGGATGCCTAACAGCACCGGAACAGCTGGTACTGGGGAGATCGAAGTGCTGGGTTCTGAAGCTCCGGTGGAAGTCAAAAGAGGAGACAATAAAGGAGCCCTTGGAGAAGATACCCCAACTCCAGGAGAGAGAGGGGCCTGAGAAGGGGCAGAAATACCTCTGGCCGCCAACAGTTGATTCACCAATCTTACGTCTACATCGGAGAGACTACTGGAGGATTGAATGGACAATCCTGAAGGGGACTCAGGGCGTTCCTGAAAGGGAATGGGCAACTGGCCCGCAAAAGGGTCTATTGAAGGTGAATACCTCGTCCTGGGAAAGAGATACATATCTGGTTTTGACACCAAGGGGGTGAGCAGAGCCCGCAAAGGCACTGTTGGAGAAATCAGCACAGAGCCAGAAACTAAAGAAGGTGGTTCTGATGCCAAAGGCACCATAGTGGTGGCAGTTGGTGCTGAGGATTCCTTAAGTTGTAGTTTCGGTACCTTGGCTGCCAGTTCCATGGAGGTAGTCGGAACCATAGCCTTATGTTTTTGTGCCACTGGTGCCATGGGGAACATAGGTACCAAGTGTTTTTTCTTTTTGACAGGGTCTGAATTAGGGAGATTAGACTTGGACAAAGCTTCGATAAAGGTAGTTTTTAACAAGCCCTTCAAAATGAGCTTATTCCAATGCTCAACCAAGGCCCGGTTACTAAAGGCCTGGCAGATGTCACAAGTTTTATCAAGATGTGGAGCTCCTAAACACACACACGAAAGATGGCCATCAAAACTGGGCATCTTTGTTCCACAGTCTTGGCACTGTTTGAATCCAGAAATGCCTCTATGCTTTTCTGCCATTTTCACAATTAGTGTATAAAAGAAACAAGCTAAACACACATGCAAACCAAGGATAGAAGGAAGGTCTACCAACGATGGTAGTGGAGAAATACAAAAAGTTATAAAAGAAAAGAGAGAAGGCAAGTACCAATGATTGTACTAAGAATTACCACAAATGCTAAGAAAGGAGAAAAAGGGGTTACCAACAATGGCAATGGGGACTACCAGAGGTAAGAGGTAGAGTATTCAAACACATGCAAAGAAACAATACAAAGTATAATATAAAAAATATACATCTACTTAACTACAGAAAGCAAACTACGAAGAATTAACTAAAGGAAAAAATTCAAAGCCTTATCTAAGAGCAATGGCTGATGCATCTGGCTGACAGATCAGCAAACAAGATCTGGGGTAATGGAGAGGGGCATCATGGGTAGAGTCTTAACTAGAGAGTTTTTTGGCTGACACGAGCTGTATAACAGCCGAGCCTGTTCTGAGGATCGGAACAGAGTCCCATTCGTCAAGAATGAACAAAGACTGACAACATCAGATATGTTTCCAAGTAAAATACTTGCATATTCTGGTGTCAAGTCAGACTACCCTTGTGTATAATAATTTACTAAACATGTATATATTGATTCTTGGCCTTTTGACTAAGATAAAGTGCTTTATATGTATATAATATATACACAACACTATTTTTTTTAACCTTATAAAGGAGGTGAAGTGGATTTAAGTGTTTTACACCTAGGTATAGGACATTAGACTCATTAATTATAGTTACTGTTACATTTTCAAGGAAAATAAACAAGACTTAAAAGTCTGTTTTCAGTATAACACAGTTGAATAAAATGCACTCCTTGCCTCCACAGTGAAATATTTATTCACTCATCTGACAGAGGAATGCAATCTCATCTGAATCTAAATCAAATCCGCATAGAGTAGAGAATTTAAAAAGGCAGCAAGATAATTTTAATATAGTACCAACTTATAAGTATTAAAAAAAGAAGTTATGTACTCACTGTAATGTTCCATCTCTATTTGTTGACTTTTTCATCTCTCCTCCCATATGGGTCCTGATTCGACTTGGCTGTTACCAAGCTCATGGGATACTTCATCTTACCCACAATGCATCTCTCCCTGTTACCTCATATCTGGTTTGCTAGAATTACCACAGAAGAAAGAATTGAACTTAAATATTGAAATTATTTTTAAGGAGACCGCTTCTGGACTATTGGAAATAACCACAAAATGACATGAAATTCTCTTCCTATTCAACCACAAAACCAAAGTAAGGGGGTTGGAGGGAGGGAATGTGAGGAGAGATGAAAAACATGAAAATACAGATGTAACGTTATGGTGAGTACATAACTTCTTTATCTGATATTGTCAATTTTTCATCTTGTCCTCACATATAGGACTGAGTCCCCAGCTACCTTTACCCCAGGCAGACTCACAGGAGGATGCTTCTCAGAACTATCGAACCAAAGAAGGCTCTTCCCCATAGACGGAAACTAACTTGTAATTAGTGATAAAAGTAAGACAGTTTGCCCATGTGGCTGCTGCACAAATATCCATGGAGGCATTGTCTGGAAGGCTGCGGATGTCGACATGGCCCTGTTTAAGTGAGCTCAGATAGATTTGGAAGGATCTATGCCTTTTTTGGTGTAAATGAAAGAAATGCAATGAGAAGGCCATTTTGACAAGGTAACTTTGGATACTGGAAGGCCTTTTCTAAGGCCTGCAAAGGCAATAAACAATTTACTTGCTTTCCGAAACACTCTAGTCCTATGCAAACAGAAACTTAACTGTCTATGAACATCTAACAGATGTAGAACATATTCGTTTTTATTGTTGAAGTTGGGAAAGAAATCAGGCAAATATATGGTTTGATTAATATTTGCTTGTGACATCACTGGGCAGAAAGGAGGGTTTGGTACTCGAAGAGACTGTGTCTTTATGACAAATCAAATATGGAGCCAGGGAAGATAGTGCGTGAATTTCTGATATTCCTACAGATGTGATAGCCACCAAAAATACAGTTTTCCAAGACAGAAACTTAATATCACAAGTTGCTGCAGGTTCAAATGGAGGTTATGGAGGTTGCACAATCAGACTTAGTACCAAATTAAGGCCCCATGGGGAAAATGATCCTTATGGGATGGCCTTAACAGGGTCCCTGTCAAAAAGGCTTTGCAAATTTTGTGGGAAATGCAAGGCAAGCTATCCATCCCAATATGAAAATTTGAAATGGCTGCTGGCTAAGGTTGGAAGTGGAGCAACCAAGCTGTGAACTGGAGAGTTTTGAGGGATTGATGCAACCCGCCTGATTGATGAACCAGGAGGTCTGGAAATGGGTCCAGAATCCAGGGTTGATCGAGAAGGTAATGGTGCAGGAACGGGAACTATATCTGTCAAGGCCAGTAGAGAGCAATGAGGATCAGATTGCAACCCAAAGATATTGCTTTCTGTATAAGTTTGGGTATCGGGGGGGAAAGGAGGAAAGGCATAAAGAAGTCCCTGGGTATGTGACCCGGAAGTGGAAGAAGGGAGAAGTAGTTGCTGCATTTCCTGTTGAAGGGGGTGGCAAAGAGATCGCAGCAAAGCTGTCCCCATTTGCGGAAAACAAGATTCGCAACTTCCTGATTCAGAGACCACTTGTGAGGCATGAGAATAGCTCTGCTGAGCCTGTCCGCTATGACGTTAGATCTCCCGGGGATGTGCGTAGCAATCAGAAAAAGTTGGGAGGAAATCGCCCACTGCCAAAGTCTGAGTGCTTCTCGACACAGGGGGGTAGGATCTGGTTCCGCCCTGCTTGTTGATGTACCACACCACTGACATATTGTCCGTTTGAATAGCAATCGTCCCAGAAGGAAGAGAGTCTTGAAGG
Source organism: Protopterus annectens (assembly GCF_019279795.1). NCBI lineage: Eukaryota > Metazoa > Chordata > Ceratodontiformes > Protopteridae > Protopterus > Protopterus annectens. Next base: position 1,128,978,560 of record NC_056730.1, on the reverse strand, counting down.
GCTGGCATCGCCAGCAGCACGGCTCTCATTTCCAGGACATGTATGTGCAGATGGTACTCGTGAGGTTGCCACGGTGCCTTGGACTGTCCTGCCCAGATAATGGCCCCCCTCCACCCTATCAGGGAGGCGTCTGTCATCACTGTGGCTACCGGAGGGGGTTGTATGAAAAGTCTGCCCTGAGTAACTAGTGGGGAGACCATCCACCAAGAAAGATGTCTTTTGCATGCATCAGCGATCATGATCATGTAAGTCATGGGTAGCTCTTGGAAAGACCACTGCGTAAACAGAAGCCACTAAAGAATTCTCATATGAAAGTGCACCAGTGGTATTAGGAGAATGGCTGCTGACATGGAACCCAGAGTTTGAAGGACATACCTGACTTGGATCCTTTTGCTCTGCATCAGAACCTGTACCTGCAGACGGACTGCAGACACCCTTTCTAATGGTAGTCTTGCAAACATATCCCTTGTGTCTAAGTCTGCTCCTATGTAACTGATAGATTGACAGGGCAACAAGGCAGATTTTTTGAAATTTATTGTAATGCCGAGCTGGGAGCAGATTGTGATTGTGTAGTCCCGTGCTTGTATGAGTTGATGCCTGGTGGTAGCAGTAAGGAGCCAGCCGTTTAGATACGGAAACACCTGGAATCCTTGACGCCTCAGGTGAGCCGTGACCACTGCCATACATTTGGTGAACACCCTGGGGGCTGTGGTGAGACCAAAGGGCAGAGCTCTGAACTGATAATGACTGGCCCCCAGCCAGAAGCGAAGATATCTCCTGGAGCGCCTGTCCATCTTTATATGGTAGTACGTGTCCTGAAGATCTATCGAGCACATCCAATTGTCCTGACCCAGAAAGAGTAGAATGGACTGCAGCGTGACCATCCAAAACTCTGTTCTTTGCACAGACCTGTTTAGTCTGCTGAGATCCAGAATCGGTCTCCAGTCCCCAGAATTGGTCTCCATTCCCCTGTCTTTTTTGGTACTAAAAAGATCCTTGAGTAAGTTCCGGATCCGTGCTGGTCTGCTGGGACTTCCTGGATGGCTCTTTTTTCTAGCAGTTTTGAAACTTCTATTACTGCTTGCTCCTTCAGATTGGGTGGAACATCTGGAAGGGTCTTCCTTGACTGTAAAGGGGGTTGATGGAAGGGAATTTTGTAACCTCCGGATATAACGGACCGTACCCATGTCTTGTGTTAAACTTTGCCAGACTTTTGGGTACAGCGAAATTCTTCCCCAGACTGCCTCCAGAGTTGAGCAGCCGGGCAACCCTTCAGGGATGCTAGAAGGGCTTATCAGAGAAGGATTCTCTGTTGCCCTGGTTCCGTGGACCCCCTCTGCCACGAGGGCAGCGTCTATTATTATTGTTTCCCCCTCTGTCTCTGGAGGAAAAATCACTACGCATGTCAGGCAAGGCTCCCTGAGATTTACGGAACTACATCTTCCCACTCCTCTGACCCTTGGGGTAAGCTCTAGAGGGAGTGGAAAAACGGGCTCCCACAGCAGAGAGAGTCTTGCCTTCTTGTTCACACCTAGTCAAAGTGTCTTTCACCTGTGGTCCAAAAAGAAAGGAACCATCAAAGGGAGTGTTGGTGAAGGACGCGTGAAAGGGTTCTGCAAAGTTACACAGCCGCATCCACGCATGCCTCCTAAGGGCCACCCCAGTACCTGTGGCTCTACTCGCCCGATCGCTACATAGGAAATGAGCCTCATGGAGGAGTTAACAGAATTAAGCGTCACTAGCTGGGAAGCTACCTTGGCTTGTGCTCCCTCAGCTGTTGGATCTTGGAGGGTATCTCCGAGCTCTTTAAGGAGATCCCTTTGAAGTCGGGTAAAATGACACAGGAAGTTCATTGACCTCATAGAGAAGGTTGCTGAAGCGAACATCCGCTTCCCTATCTGTCCACCGTATCATCCTAGACTCCTTGTTAGGGGGATGGACAGACGAAGAGGTCTCCGCTAACTCTTTTTTGGTGGCTGATGCTACCACCATGGCATCAACAGGGACACCTTTCAAAAGGAACTGCTTATCCTGGGGTGCTGTAATGAATTTACTAGGTCTCCTCGGAGTTGGTTCCACTGTATCTGGAGCTGACCAAGCCTTTCGAGCTACCACTGTCATAAGTGGATCGAAAGGCAGAGACACCCAGGAGGTGAAAGGTCGGGAACCGAAGGCATCCAGAAATACAGACTCATCCTCAGAAGGGGCTAGGGGATTCCAGTTCCCCCTCTGCTTAAGCATTTCTAGGATGTCTGAGAAGGAAACATCTTCAGAGGGGGATCTTGGGGATCCTTCCGAATCATCTAAGTCTGTATCAGAAGCGACAGACTAGGGGAGTCAATGTGCTTCGTCTTGCACTTTTTCTTCCGAGGGGGCTCTTCTGAGTGAACAGGAGAGGCCTCAGAAGAGGAGGAAACACCCAATGGGGTGTCCTGGAGCATCGGTTCCCTACGCTTAGGGTCTGGAGGAGGAGCAGTGGTTGGCACAGGCACTACAGGGGACGGAGCCTGTGGGGCTGATAGTGGAGCTGACTCAGGGAACAGCACACTCCGCATGACATCGAAGGTGTCCCTGCCACGATGCAGAGAAAGCTCCGGTTCCGGAAAAATAGGAATCTTTCTCCGCACCAAGGGGGACGGCTCCGAGGCCGATGTTGGAGTCAAGCTCACCTGTGCCGAAGCTCTGAGAAGGAGAACGGGGTCAGACAAGGGTCCTATGCCACTCGCCCCCTTGGAGCCGACGAGGGAGCCCTGGCACCCAGATCCCTCAATGGAAGGTACCACAGAAGGAATCGGAGCCGACGTCGGAACCGAAGGAGATAAGAGTTATCGGAGCCACTACTTGAACCCCAACGAACTCTGGCTCCGAACTCATTGGAGTCGGAGGAAGAACATCGAGAGAAGTGGACGGAGCTGATACCTGTTGAGGAGGGCTGGACAACAATTTAGCTAGTGCCTGCGACTTTAGCAACCTACTGACCACTCTCTCCACATCATGATCCGACAGTCTAGAGGATCGAGAGGAGGGAGAGGATCGGTGACTATGCTTGCTCTGAAGTAAAGGAGACTGAGGAGTCAAATGCACTGACTCTAGAGAAGGGGACCTCAGCCTTTTGTGGCTCCGCAACGGCTCTGAAGCCTCTGATGGAGCTGACAGGGAGATTGTTTTGTCGGTGCCAGCTGGAACCGACGTAGAAGGTAAATCCTGAACCGAAGACGGCTCCGAACTTGGAGCCGATGGCTTGGTGGATTTAGGGGATTTCACTAGCTGTGAGCTCTTGGCAGGTGAATCCTGGGGTTTTAAAAGACCCCTAAGAATCAGCTTATTCTTATGCTACTGCAGGACTCTTGGACTAAAGGCATGGCAAATAGAACAAGAGTCCTGCAGGTGCACAGCGCCTAAACAATAGACGCAAGAAGTGCACCCATCTGTCAGAGACATTTTCTGACAGCATGAGTCACACTTCTTGAACCCAGAAACCTTGACATCCTTAACAGTAGAAAGAAAACCAATTATAACAGGAATAACAAGAAGCAATATACAGTCTACAAAATGCACACCTACTAGAAAGACTATAGCTAAAGTTTTTTTTTTTTTTTTAAAGATAATAGGAAAGCCTCTAATTTAAACGGCTAGCCTATAAGAAAAAAGCAAAAGGAAAGCCTCTAACTTAAACGGCTAACCTGACAAGAAGAGGTGGGGGAGGGGTGGGGGAGAACTATACTATAAGACAAACAATTATCTATCACAGAAACAAAACTATCGCTAATAATAAAATACTAGAAAAGTTAAATTCTAGTGAAAGTTACACAAAAAACCACTATACAAGCCTGAGTCAGAAAAATGACACCTCGGAGCTGAAGCGGCAAACAAGATCTGGGTAGTTATCACTAGGCATTATGGGATAAGGGGTAGCCTCGAGCCAGTAAACAGCTCTCGAGCTATTGAAGATGGCCGAGTCGGAGCAGAGGATCGGCTCCGATCCCAACCAGCAAGAACAAAGGCGAGATAGACAACTTAACATCAAGACTTATCATTTAAAATTCTGCACTACTACTAAGAATCTAACTATACAAGACTAATGGAGAATCAGCCAGTTCGGATGAAAACTGTAATCACAAAAACCAAACTGCCTGCAATTACTACTCCTGAGAAAGAAACCACTTCTAAAAGGCAAAAAATTAACAAGCAACAAGAAGCTGGTAAAATATGTCAAAGATTAAAACAGGAACAACCTTTAACACTGGAGGATCTGAAAATTGCTTTACAAACAGAAGTGCAGGGTTTCTCTCATAAGCTAACTACATTTGGCTCTACTCTGGACCAAATTGTGCTTAGGCTAGAACAAAATGAAGCTAAAGTTATGGACAATGAGCTAAAAATAAATGAACTGCAACAAAAAGCACAAACCAATGACACCATAATTAAAGAATTACAGCAAAAAATGCTAGACTTGGAAGCTAGAAGCCGGAGAAATAATTTTACCATAAGAGGTATTCCAGAGAGCTTTGATAATCCACAACTTATTCCAATAATAAAAGAAATACTAAGCTCTCTTCTGACTAATAAAGATCTCCTGGATGAGACAGTGATTGAAAGAGCCCACAGAGCTATAAAGCGTGCGCAAACAAGTGATCTTCCAAGACAAATCTACATCAGACTGCTTAATTCCGCACATGCTCAATAGATAATGTCAGCTTATAAAGTTAAAAAGAATGTTACATGGAGAGCACATAAAATTATGATTACTCAAGATCTTCCTTTAGAAATTAAACAAAATAGACAGAAACTCAGTAAATACTGCACTTACCTCATTGAAAATAAGATTTGTTTCCAAATGAAATATCCTGCAACTTTAACATTTTATTACAAAGAAGAAAAAATATCCCTGGAAACACCTGACCAGGCAAAATCCACCTTTCTGCGTCTTTTCAAAGTAAATCCTGCCTGAGACAACTCTTCTCATATCTTTTGATCCAAAAACATTTGGAAGGCTAAACAAGTGCTACAGCTCCAAAGAACTACAGGACAGAAGAATATACCACTCTTATGGGAAACTTCAAGCAAAAGGAATGTGTTCTAAATAACTCTGCTTACCTGCCTGTAAAGAAAAAGTTTTTGCTATACTGTAATACTTAAGGTACTGTCTTTTAATAACTGCCTTCTACATTTAAAAGCTGGAAAGCTTCCTAACACTGACTGCATAGAGAAATGACTTTAAAATGCATTTACAGATTACAAAAAAGGAGTGTTAAACTACATTTAAATAATGGGATATGACCTTTGATATAATAGTTTAAGTAGTGTAAATACTAGACATTAGTAGTTTCAGTTAAAATGTATAATCATTATTCTACTGGCATAATCATTGAGTTGCTTTTAAGTGTGTCTATCAGCAAGGTATAAAAACATTTCTCTTTTTTTTTTCTCTCCGTTTGTCCAGTAGATGGCACTGGTTAATTAATAATATATGAATTCACAATGATGTGCTTTGTATGGCTTTTGCCAATGCATTGTTAAATGAAGTTTCCAATACATTTTAAAGAACCACAGTTAGTAGTTGTTAGCAAAAATAATGCAAATGTTCTTGAATTTTAAAGTGCTGCCTTCTTTAAATGTTTAAAATGTATAATCATTATTCTACTGGCATAACCATTGAGTTACTTTTAAATGTGTCTATGAGCAAGGTACAAAAACCATCTCTTTTTTTCTCTCTGTTTGTCCAGTAGATGGCACTGGTTAATTAACAATATATGAGTTCACAATGACGTGCTTGTATGGCTTTTGCCAGTGCAGTGTTAAACGAAGTTTCCAATACATTTTAAAGAACCACAGTTAGTTGCTGTAAGCAAGAATAATGCAAATGTTGTTGAATTTTAAAGTGCTGCCTTCTTTAAATGTTCATATATTGTACTTGTTTTTTGAAAATATTGTTTTGTAAACTCTTTAATAACTCTTGAAATGTTAAGAATTATAATATGTTGCTGTTACTACAAAACTTCTTATAAAAGCTACTTTTCTCTTTCTCTCTATATAATATCTAAGGGTACAATTAACATACTATTTTAAGAAGTCTGAAAATGAATATGCAGTACATAAATAACAAAAGGAGCGGGATGGGCACAGTCTGTTATCTGATGACTGTTTGCATTTGGGACGGTATGGATATTATTGACATCTCTCTGATAAATAGTTACTCCTTGTTGCTAAAAATAAGAGTCTCTTTTAGTTTCTTAACTCATGCACATTTACTAATACAGAGGGATGGGTGGTTAGGCACCTATTTAGAGTTTAGGAGTATAGAAGTCGCAACACATTTATTCTTAAGATAAATACAATAACAGACAAAGTTTATAACTGTATTTGAGTGTCAACTAATGAGAAACTTCAACAATATTAATAAAAAATGATAACCATAGACGCTTGGAAGGGATGGTAGATAAAAACAAATTTAATCATGCACCTCATATACCAAACTAAGGCTGATATAACTTTCTTGCAAAAAAACTCACTTAGATGACCAACTTTGGGTTAGGCAAAGGAAAAGAAAATGGGTTAAAACAATAGTTGCTGCAAATTATAGTTCTTTGTCCAGGGGAGTGGCCATTATAGTAAATAAATCCTTCCAAGGAGAGATTACTTCCTACGAAGCTGAGTCAAAGGGAAGATGGATAATATTTACTACTGAATATCATACTTTGAACAAACTATTACCCTTTCTTACTATATATAGCCCCTGCTCAAATCAACAGCTCTTCATTTATGAAATCTTTAATATATTAGCCAAATACCCAAATCATCTGTTTATTGTAGGTGGGGATTGGAATGCTTTATTAAATCTAGATAAGGATAGATCGCATAATAAAAACAGACAGTCACAATCTACCACTACAGCACTTAGACTTACAAAATGCATTTGAACTAGTTGACCCTTATGTTAAATTTCAATATGATAAAACAATATCAAGATACTTTCTTTTCAGCCACTTATAAAACTTGGTCCAGGATAGATGCTTTTCTAATTTCCCTTGCTTTCCTTTCCAACAAATTAAATTATGCTGCATCACCTAAACTCTTTCAGATCATTCCAAAATTAGACTTTTAATAAACTTTCAAGCCCATAAACAAAATATTTCCTATCTCAATACCTGGACGTTGAATCCTAAAATTATACAAAACCAAGAAACAACGCAATTTTATTTATTTATTTTATTTTATTTAACATTTGTTGACCGGGAATGTCCGACTAGGTTCCACAGAGCCTGTTTTCAGCGGAGGCCCGGGGAGAAATGCTCCAGATGCATGTCTTTGGAAGAAATCAGAATATCCTAGTCCAACTCCAAAATGATTTCATATCCACTCAAATTCCATATGACATACAATGGGCAGCTACCAAGGCGGTCATCAGGGGTATTATTCAAAAATCTGCATGGCTCAAAAAAATATATAACAATCTTAAGAATGAACTAGAGTATCAAATAAACACTGCTGAACTAGAACTTCAGGAAAAATATTCCAAAGAACTTGAGGAACTTCAGGAAAAATATTCCAAAGAACTTGAGGAAAACATAACTGATTGGTAAAAACAATTGCACAAACACTATTTAGAGACCATCTCCTTCTTAGAATTAAGGTCAATATATATCAATACTCAGAATGGGCTCAAACACCATCAAAATTCCTAGTTAGACTAATTAACATAAAAAGTGGACCTCCTAGGATCAAAGAAATAAGATATGAAGGACAGGTGAAATATAAAGACCAAGCTATAGTGGACGCTTTTGGAGATATTTATAAGAAATTATACAATATACCCTTATCACCATCTACACACAGATTTGTGGATTTTATACATAATATACACTTTCCATAAATTACAGATCAAATGAAACTCTTAAAATCACCGTTACAATTAAAAGACAAAATCTGCAATAAACAAACTTAAACTAGGTAAATCCCATGGGCCTGATGAATACACATCTGATTTTTATAAGTCATTCATGGAACCTATCTCCAAAGTTTTATTAAAAGTTTTCAACTATATAATACAATATGGTATAACAGACAAATACTTAAATAACTCCAAGACAGTGTTGATTCCTAAACTGCATTCTGACCCAACAGATCCAGCAAATTATAAACCAATAGCCCTCATAAACACTGATCTTAAGATATTAGCCCATCTTATAGCAAATATACTTAAGAATATACTCCCCTCTATTATTTCCCAACAACAAATGGGCTTTATGACACACAGACAAACAAGTGACAACACCCTCCTCTTAGATACCATTGTAAGACTACTTAATAGTGAGAAATGCCCCAGATATGCCCTTACAGTAGATGCAATCAAAGCTTTTGATAGAGTAAACTTACACTTTCTCTTTAATATACTGCCTTTATATGGTTTTCCTCAAGAATTCATTAAAATGATCCAGGTTCTGTATCAGAAAGCTTCTACCACTATACAGGTAAACAAAGTTATAACTAACCCTATACTCTTATCCAATGGTACAAGACAAGGACATACCTATTTAATCTTTATCTAGATCCCCTCCTTCTGTTTATTTCACAAAAAAACTTTCATCATATTCCCAGAATCCACAATACAAACCTTATATATTTGGCCTTTGCCGATGACTTAAATATATACTTCCAACTCCCCACTACTGACCTCCCAAAAATACTTAAAGCTATTGATGAGTTCTCGGTAGTTTCAAACTATAACTTCAATTTAAACAAGTCACACATATTTCCCCTGAGTCCTATAGGTCATAAAGAATTGTACTTTCCCACGAGTGAAATCAAAATAAACTCTCAGATAAAATATCTAGGAATACTATTTACTTCAGACGTCAAAGATATTATAAACAATAACCAACTAAGTACATGGACTAGTATTCAAAATTATATCGATAGATGGAAGAACATCAATATGTCTCTAGTGTCAAAAGCTAGTGTTGTCAAGATGAATTTTCTACCAAGAATACTCTTTAATTAAATGCTACTTTTTCAAATATTCCCCAAAACTTCTTCCTTGCCATGGAAAAAGCTATATCAAGATTCTTATGGTATCCCAAATCTACCAGAATTAAATATGGAAAACGTGTACTCACCAAAGATAAGGGGGGATTGGGGTTGCCTGATTTTAAGCTTTACTATAGTATAATTACTGTCTACAGACTAATACAAATAATAAACTACGACTTATATATAAATACTTGAACACCCCAGTGGACCAAAATCTGGTATGAACAGTTGAAATCCCTTGGCTATAATATCAAATCCCTACCAATTCTTGAATTTAAACCAGACTAGCATATACACGAAGAATCTACACCCACTAATTAAAAACATGATTCTTATAGGTTCATAGGTTAGTACTAGGCTAACTGCCCTTGCAAGCTATTCTAAGCCTAGCCAATTATCCCTTGTGAGACTCAAACCCTGCACCTTGTGTTTGTAAGGCAAACACCTTAACCATTAGGCCACCCTCCCAACCAACACAGAAACTATTTAAATCATTGCAATTAGCTGATGCTTTTGCTTATACAACCGTTACAACTAAATCCTAATCCACTAATAAATAATAAACCCGTAAATCTAACAAACTACCCTCTGATAAAAGACTACACAATATGGGATATATACCAATTGAAAGACTCTAACACGGGGCAAATGAGACGAACTCAAACTTCCAAAGAAATATAGTATTATCCTTAACCAACTTCACCATCTTATAAATGCTAAATTCTCACAAATACACACAGACTTACAGAACATAAATTTAGTTAAATTAATACTTGAAAATCTTGCAATTAAAGGGAAAACAATTTCTAGGACTTATAAAATTGTAATGAGCGCAAAACATCAGAATTCTTTATTATTTTCGAACTATTGGCAAACGAAAAATCAATCACTGAAGAAAATAAACTAGCCATTGAAAATACAATCAAATTCATTCCTTTCAAGAAGCTGTTATATACACAAATTATGGTAAATGACAATCTATATTATACCTTATCTAAATTAAATCAATTCAATCCTAACTTTTCGCCTATATATTCCCATTGTCCGGATCAAATAGCTGATATTTTGCATGTCATGTGGAACTGTACTAAGATACACAACTTATGGTGTTCCTTGAGAGTAAGATTAGAGAAGATGGGATATGAAAAATCAACCCTTACATGGGAGACAGCTATACTGCACATTAACATCAATCAACTTCCAAAAATATTAAAACATGTCTTTATTACGGTGTGCCCTTATTAAATTCTTTATTACAAAGAATTGGAATGTCATGTCACCAATTACATGGGAAATGTTTAGCAATCTTGCTATCAAATATATCTCATCTCACAAATTAGTTTATTCAAAAACAAAAAACAAACGCTATTACCAAAAATATTGGGGTTACTTACTAGATATAATTCTTGAAAAATAAAATTCGCCCACAAATTGACATGAAAAGCTAACCTTTTAATAAGAAATGAATGTAAAGGATGTCTTCTGTAGTTCAATCAAATGCAGCCAGGAATCCACCAAAACACTTTATTGCACAAAACGATTCAAAGTACAAACAATAGTCCTGTATATAACCAAAGCCTAGGATTAAGCGCTTTTGTCTCCAATCGGAGACTTCATCAGAATCCCTGAATCCCAGAATCGTTGACTGGGAGCGCAATCTATTTGGTGTTTTGTGACGAAGTGTTTTGGTTACAAGAAATGAATGTAGTATAACCAGTTTTCTTGCATCTTCCCCCTTCTCTTAGTATGTGTATATCTAGATATTTTCCCTAACCATACAATAAATGGTTGAATTTCTATCTTTACTTTCTATATAGACTATCCCCATTCCACTATCCCTTATGAGACCAAATGAACATAAGAATTCTCATACTCTACTTGACGATGTAGTGACTTGTAGTGACTTCTAGTGTATATATTGTATATATACATACATATATATATATATATATATATATATATATATATATATATATTTACACACACATGTATAATTTTCTCGAAATGAGATGGTCTGTTTTCTTTAGATATGTATTTGTATTGTTTGTGTTTTTGAGTTATTGCATTGTTGTTATTTGGAAAAAAAAATGAAATAGAGAGATTTTGGAAATAAAAAAGAGTTGGCTACAGAATGTAGGGTGGCTAACTGGGAAGCTACCTTCTGTCTTGTTCTCTCAGCTACTGCTCCTTCAAGAGTATCTGACAGCTCCTTGATCAGATCCCTCTGCAACCTGGTGAAATGAGAAAACTAAAAAGAAAACACTTGCTTCCCACACCTATCCATCACCCTGGAATCCTTATTAGGGGGATGCATAGCTAAACTCTCCTCTGAAAGTTCCTTCTTGGTCACTGCCGCCATGACCATGGCATCTATTGTAAACCTTTTCATCCAGAAGGCCTTGTCAGATGGGGTGGTGATTATTTTACTCAGTCTCTGGGGAATAGGTTCGATGAAATCCAGGGTCTCCCACACCCGCCAACAGATCAAACCTATGAGCTCATCGGTGGGTGGAGTCACCCAGGAGGTAGATGGGCAAGAACCAAAGGCCACCAGGTACACAGACTCCTCAGGTGAAGGATTACTCTACTGCCAGCTGCCTCTCTGTTTCAGGATCTCCAGAATCTCCACAAAGGGAACATCCTCAGGCAGTGACCATGGGGATCCTTCTCCCTCATGGAGGTTCAATGTCTTCCATGGCTGACTCCTACGTGGAGTCTAAATGTTTCCTCTTGCAAGTCTCTTCCTAGGGACGTCTCCAGTGGGGAAGTCTGGTGAGGTATCAGAAGAGGCGGGGGTAACTGGATGGGTATCCTGTTGTCTGAGGTCCCGCTGTCCCTGTGGAACATCCTGGTCAGAAGAACAATGCAGGGGTGCCTTGATGGGATTGAGGATCAGTGAGGGCAAGTGACCTAGATTCAGTGGCAGCTATAGCACTCTCTCGAGCCCCAAAGGCTGAGTACTCCTGAATGGAGAACGACTCCGGCTCCGACAAGCCATGCTTACAGACATGGTCCTCTCCAGTCCAGAAGACAGCTCACTAGAGGTAGAAGATGGAGCCGAGCTCACCTGCACCAAAGCCCGGAGGTGCATCGACTGCTCTGAAGATCTGAGAGTTGAGTGCACTCGAGGTTTGTGAGGTTCACTGCGGCTCAGGGAACTCTCAAACTCTGAAAAGGCTAAAGAGCTCAGAGCAGAGGTCTGATCTGAGGAAGAAAATATCTTTGGATCAGAGCTAAAAGGTACCGGGCATAGCCAATGAGACTGAAATTTGCCCCGAAGTCATTCACTCCAGTGGAGCTTAGAAGTTTGCACTGTAACTTCCAATGGGAGGAGCCTAAGCCATTTGACAAAATCAGATTATGTCCTCACATTTCAAACAAATGTTCATGTCTCTGGAACCACAGGGGTTGTGAAAGAAGTACAAATGACAAACTATTTTTATAGTGGTAGTATTCTTTAGATTCTAGGCCTTAAACTTAATTTTATAAGTCACAGTAAACATAGTAACCATTACATTTGTAACATTTTGTAAACCACTTACAATATCTCAGCAACCACTCAAGTTACACAGTGTCGGTAGCATTTTATTCATCGAGCAGAGAGTTTTCATATGAGGCTAAGGAGTTCCGTCTATTGCCAAACAAAAATAAGGAATCAGATGCAAAAACCAGAGAATACAAGAAAAAGAAAAATGATCTGGTTCCACACAGCAGTGAAAATCAATATGTCCTTTATTGTAGTAATGTAAGCGCTTTCTCGGAATAACATTCGCTTCATCAGACCAACAAAGATAGAATAACAGTTACATTTTTAACCACTAAAACATCCAATCAAAAATCAGACAAAATGTGCATCATAGCTAAAAGCCATGTGATAAAATACATCTGTAGAATATATAAATCTTTAAAAATTGAATAAAAACAGACTAAATGAACAATATGTACTTAAAAATGGTAACAGATACAATAGTAAAAAATAAAAGATTGACTACTGAAATGTATATGATAAAATATTAAAAGAGAAATCAATGCTTTAATGGCCGTGCTTTAAGGAAGGGTTTCAGGGAAACTCTGTTGTTTAAACCAGGCAAATATCTATCCCAGCAGAGTGCTGCCCCCTGACATCTCAGATGCTCAGGTAAGAGCCGCCCTCTCCAAAGCAAAAAACACAGCATCAATGGGACCAGGCGGTGTCCCGGGCCGCATCCTACATGAACTCCAAGAAGAGCTAAACCCAAACATAAAACTACTGTTCAATCTCAGCCTTACCACAGGATATGTACCCAAAGAGTGGCATACAGCAACAGTGGTCCCTCTCCACAAAGGTGGTGCCTCAACGGATCCTGGAAACTATCTCCCCATAAGCCTGACTAGCTTGGTCTGCAAAGCTATGGAAAGGATCATCATGGACCTCATAAATAAAGATATTGGGGACCTACAGACACTGGATCCTACTCAGTTCGGCTTTGTTAAGGGCAGATCCTGCCTCTTAAACCTGGTTGATTTCTTTGAAACAGTCAACAAGGCCATTGTCGAGGGGAAGGTGGTCCACACAGCCTACCTGGACCTCGCAAAAGCCTTCGATACAATACCCCACTCGGGCATTATAGACAAGCTCACCAGCTTAAATATAAACCCCTATGTCACTAGATGGGTTGCAAACTGGCTCAAGGACAGAACCCACATGGTTAGAATTGCTGGAGCCATGTCAGACTCCAAACCAGTTACAAGTGGCGTCCCACAAGGCTCAGTCCTGGGACCTCTCTTGCTTTGTATACATTTCTCGGAGGTACAGGCCAACACGGAAGGACTGTGGCTGACCAAGTTCGCAGATGACTGCAAACTGGGCGCCATAATCGACTCTCCAGCCAACATAAGCATCCTCCAAAAGGGCCTCATAGAAACAGACAACTGGTGCCAGAGCCATGGCCTCAAGCTAAACGGCAAAAAGTGTATAGTCATCCCCTTTGGCAAAAACAAAGTGCCCACAAATTACCACATAGGTGGTAATCCATTAAGTACAGAAGAAGTAATTAGGGACCTGAGGACCCAAGTTGATAGCAATCTCTCATTTAACAACCACGTCGCCAAAGTGGTTAGAAAAACATTTTATATAGCCCACCTAATCATGAAGGGATTCACATCTAGATCAGGGGAGGTCATTGTGCCTCTTTACTCATCCCTCATCAGGCCCATGATTGAGTACAATGCCCCTTTTGGGATGTACCTTACCAGACACCTGTAGCAACTGGAAAGACCCCAAAAGTACCTCACCAAGAGGATCAAAGGGCTCAAACAGATGCCATATGCTGCCCGGTTAAAGAAACTCCAGCTCTACTCAGTGGCATACCGCCTGCTCAGAGGCGATCTGTGCCTGACGTATAAAGCCATGTCCAACCCGGAATTAATGGACATGCTGCACCTCAGAAAATCCAAATCCCATCGAGCTGCGCGAGCGAGAGACTTGAACCTCAGCACTGAAATAAATAGGACATGCTGGAGGGACAGATTCATAACCCAGAGGCTCCCTTCACTCTGGAATAAAATCCCAGTCCAGGTTAGGCAGAGTCCCTCACTGACTCTCGTCAAGAGGAATCTTGATGAGTGGATGGGAATTCGTAGGTTTACCCCGGGTATCACTTCTGTGTCACTGTTAGACAGAGGCACAGTATACTAACCTCGAAAAAGGGCATAGCAAAATTAATTTAAAATGGGTGGCGAAAGCCAAACACACTCTGGCTAGGCTTATAAATGCCCTAGGGCAGATAGCCTAGTTTGAACCTATGAACCTATTGAAAGCGCAAAATCCATTCCTGTTCACTAGATTCTGTTCTATTATTTATGTCACTCTCCTCTCTTGGTACTATGCAGAATCTCTAGTACCATAAAGCTAAATTTATGTTCTTTACCCTCTTTAGCTACATGTAGTGATAGTGCGCTAGTTTCTTTAACATTCCTAATATCCCTAAGGGGTTTAAGTATTCTATCCTTAAACACCCTGTTTGTTTTCCCTATGTAAAATGAGAAGCAGGTAGTACAATAGCAGAAATAGAAAACATTTTTTGTTCGACAATCTGCATAAAAAGCAGTATCTATTTTAAAACCCAAAGTGGGATGTGTGAAATGATTACCAATGTGTGTATATGTACAGGCCATACAATTCCTACACATATACAAACAATTAGTACCAAGAGAGGAGGTGACATAAATAACAGAACAGAATCTAGTGAACAGAAATGGATTTTGCGCTTTCAAGCTGATAAACCTTTCCCTGAAACCCTTCCTTAAAGCACGGTCATTAAAGCATTGATTTCTCTCTTAATATTTTATCATATACATTTCAATAGTCCATCTTTTATTATTTTTTACTATTGTATCTGTTACCATTTTTAAGTACATATTGTTCATTTAGTCTGTTTTTATTCAATTTTTAAAGATTTATATATTCTACAGATGTATTTTATCACATGGCTTTTAGCTATGATGCACATTTTATCTGATTTTTGATTGGATGTTTTAGTGTTTAAAAATGTAACTGTTATTCTATCTTTGTTGGTCTGATGAAGCAGATGTTATTCTGAGAAAGCGCTTACCTTACTACAATAAAGGACATAATGATTTTCACTGTTGTGTGGAACCAGATCATTTTTCTTTTTCTTGTATTCTCTGGTTTTTGCATCTGATTCCTTATTTGGTTCAAGGACTGTTTTTGTTTGGCATATTTTCTTTATCTTTGAACCAAGCATGGCAGGAAATGAAATGGATCGTTTGGACAACTTTGTACCTTCGATGGATTTGCCATCTAATAGGAGGAACTACTATCGTTTATCTACTTTATTGGACTTTCAAACTAATCCATTACTTAATAGAACTTATATGCACACAACATCACTGACTCCAGATTATCCTGATTTATCTGCAGCTTTCAGAGATGACTATCACAATCTGGAGAATAAACTTTATAAGTTTAAGCGCTTGCAGTGGCAGCGCTTTCATCTTGAGGCTTCACTGAGCCTTAATACAGCACCAAGGGGACTTGGGGTTCTTACCATGCCCAGTTATGGGCAAGCTTATCCTGAGCTACTTAGGCGCTGGCAGTTACTTAACCTCGAGTGCAGCGCTAAATATATGCAGCTCCTTATCGAATTTTTTAGACCAGAGGAGCTAAAACTATCTAATGAAATCACTGAGTTGCAAAACATAATTAACAATACCTATTCAGATGAACTTGTTGGTGATAAAATGGATGTGCTGTTTGAAAATATTACTGGTTATGACAAGAGACTTTCTGCTACCAAAAACAAAATATTACAAAGGGATTTGAAGGATTTTAAAGAAGGTAATGTCTTCTCTTGGGTAAATGAAAGGGTTAATACTAACTCTAACATACAGCATTTAACAGGAAATGGGTGGAGCTCTGTAAGACTCAGAACTACATTGCATTCAATTGTTTCAGATGAACAAGCAGCATATGCAAATGCTGTTAAAACTACCACTTCTACAGAACTCACATAACTGTTGCCCAATACTCCTGTTGCTCCTGTTAGTGAGGGAATTGTTTCAAAAGTTAACCTGAATACATCTGTAGCTGCTGTAAGCAGTCACTCTGATGTAGCACAAGCACTGCAGCTGTTAGACCTAAAACAAGCATGGCTTCCAGTGTGAGCTTGAATTCCACAGAGCAGGCCTCTGTGCTATCAGGCTCTACCCGTGAACATTTTTTATTGAAAGAACCCCTGCCTATAAGAGGCAGATTGAGGAATCGCCTGCAAAATCAACGTACACGATGACTACACAGCCAGGAGGACAAAATAAGGTCAGGAAAGAGACACAAACAAGCTTAGTTCACAATATCTCTACTTTAACTGACTCACAATTATCTGTGTTAAACAGAGGTTTAACCTTTGTTCTGGCTCAAAGAATGGACATAACAAAGGTAATTAAAGACCTACACCTTTTTGGCAGGAACTCTTACACTTAAAGCTATGTTTGGTAATTCTAATAATGCTGATTGTATATTTAGAAAGCCCAACACTTACATACCACCTAGTAATTCTACTATAGATGTGTTTATTGACCTTTGTGAAAAACAACTTAGAGAGAAGTCTCTAGATAAGCAAACTAACAGTTTTAGTAATTTATCAGCTGCAGAGATACAAGCTCTAGTTGAATTGAAAGAACTAAATAGTATAGAAATATATCCAGCTGATAAAGGAGGTAGTATTGTTGTTATCGACAAGGACAAATATATAGAATCTATGTTAAATCATCTCAGTGACGTTGATACATATGCCATCTTACCTATGCATATACTTAGTAGTGTCATAGAAAAAGTACAGTTTTTGATCTTTGATTTATTAATAACAGGCATGATATCTGAGCAACTGTTTGAGTATTTCAAGGTAGAACATCCAACAGTCCCTTTGATATATGGTCTACCCAAAATACATAAGAATCCTTTAACTCCACCTATGTGCCCTATAGTTTCAAGCCGAGGTTGGGTAACTGAGCCACTTTCTATCTAGGTAGAAAAGACTTTGCATGCTGCCTTTGCTAATTGTAGCACTGTTTTAAAGGATACCAAGAGTTTCTTAAATGAGCTATCGAAACAAAATGAAATTATCTTAGGACAATGTTTATTTGTAACTCTGGATATTGAATCATTATTCACTGTTATACCCAATGAATGGGGAATTGAAAATGTCAGAGAATTACTGTGTGAGAGAAACACCACTGATACTAAGGTGACACTTATTTGCACACTTTTGGAAATCATCCTAGAAAACAATGTGTTTATTTTTAATGATGTTTATTATGCACAAAAAGTTGGCATAGCTATGGGCACAGCTTGTGCTAATAGCTACACCAACCTATCCCTAGCTAATTGGGAAGCTAAACATGTACTTTCGAATAATGAATACCAGGTTAACATCAAATGGTATAAACGTTTTGTGGATGATTTTTTTTGTGGCATGGCTCAGAGCAGCAGCTACAAGAGTTTCTTTTATACTTAAATCAGTTAAATACTTTCCTGAGTTTTCCCTATGAATATTCTGATAAAGAAGTAGAGTTTTTGGATGTTAAAGTTACTAAAAATAATTTATCCACTGTGTCTACTACTTTGTATAAGAAAACTGTTAGAAAGAATAACTTTCTACACTATGGCAGTATGCATCCGAATCATATGAAATTTAATGTGTTGAAAGGACAGATATTTCGAATTATGAGACTTTTTAATGATGATGACAGTCTCATTGTTGCATTACAAACACTTAAACAAGAATTTTTAGAAAGAGGCTATAGCAGTAAACATATTGATTCTCAAACAGCAGAAGGATGGCGGCATAGGTCAGGTAAGTGCCAACCATACCCCCCCCCCCCCAAACTAGTATTAACAACAGGGAAAATACTGACAATACTTTCTCAAGTGATGCTTCCACTGATACCTCTAGGAATAAACTAAGGATGCCATTGACTTTTGCCAGCAATGTGCATGTAGCATGTGATATTATTAAAAAGAACTGGGCTATTCTGTCTACTGTACATGAGTTGAATGGGGTCATTGGCACACAGCCAGATTTTGCTTTTAGAAATAATAGATCACTTAAGAGTCAGCTTGGTTATCTATCCTTAAATACTAAATCAACTATATCTGATAGACTTGGTACATACACGTGTAGGAATTGTATAGCCTGTACACATATACACATTGGTAATCATTTCACACATCCCACTTTGGGTTTTAAGATAGATACTGTTTTTTATGCAGATTGTCGAACAAAAAATGTTGTCTGTTTCTGCTATTGTACTACCTGCTTCTCATTTTACATAGGGAAAACAAACAGGGTGTTTAAGGACAGAATACTTAAACACCTTAGGGATATTAGGAATGTTAAAGAAACTAGCGCACTATCACCACATGTAGCTAAAGAGGGTAAAGAACATAAATGTAGCTTTATGGTACTAGAGATTCTGCATAGTACCAAGAGAGGAGGTGACATAAATAATAGAACAGAATCTAGTGAAAAGAAATGGATTTTGCGCTTTCAAGCTGATAAACCTCCTGGTTTAAACAACACAGTTTCCCTGAAACCTTTCCTTAAAGCACGGCCAATTAAAGCATTGATTTCTCTTTTAATATTTTATCATATACATTTCAATAGTCCATCTTTTATTTTTTACTGTTGTATCTGTTACCATTTTTAAGTACATATTGTTCATTTAGTCCGTTTTTATTCAATTTTTAAAGATTTACATATTCTACAGATGTATTTTATCACATGGCTTTTAGCTATGATGCACATTTTATCTGATTTTTGATTGGATGTTTTATTGTTTAAAAATGTAACTGTTATTCTATCTTTGTTGGTCTGATGAGCGGATGTTATTCCGAGAAAGCGCTTACCTTACTACAATAAAGGACATATTGATTTTCACTGCTGTGTGGAACCAGATCATTTTTCTTTTTCTTTTTCTGTCTATTACTTGGTTGTTGAGATATTTAGAAAAAAATGTAAAAATGACATCTGTATAAATAAAGATCATAAAAACAACAGGTACATAGGTTCATATTAGGCTATCTGCCCTAGGGCATTTATAAGCCTAGCCAGAGTGTGTTTGGCTTTCGCCACCCATTTTAAATTAATTTTGCTATGCCCTTTTTCGAGGTTAGTATACTGTGCCTCTGTCTAACAGTGACACAGAAGTGATACCCGGGGTAAACCTACGATCTCCCATCCACTCATCAAGATTCCTCTTGAAGAGAGTCAATGAGGGACTCTGCCTAACCTGGACTGGGATTTTATTCCACAGTGAAGGGAGCCTCTGGGTTATGAATCTGTCCCTCCAGCATGTCCTATTTATTTCAGTGCTGAGGTTCAAGTCTCTCGAGCGCGTAGCTCGATGGGATTTGGATTTTCTGAGGTGCAGCATGTCCATTAATTCCGGGTTGGACATGGCTTTATACATGAGGCACAGATCGCCTCTGAGCAGGCGGTATTGCCACTGAGTAGAGCTGGAATTTCTTTAACCGGGCAGAATATGGCATCTGTTTGAGCCCTTTGATCCTCTTGGTGAGGTACTTTTGGGGTCTTTCCAGTTGCTGCAGGTGTCTGGTAAGGTACATCCCAAAAGGGGCATTGTACTCTATTATGGGCCTGATGAGGGATGAGTAAAGAGGCACAATGACATCCCCTGATCTAGATGTGAATCCCTTCATGATTAGGTGGGCTATATAAAATGTTTTTCTAACCACTTTGGCCACGTGGTTGTCAAATGAGAGATTGCCATCAACTTGGGTCCCCAGGTCCCTAATTACTTCTTCTGTACTTAATGGAAGACCACCTATGTGGTAATTTGTGGGCACTTTGTTTTTGCCAAAGGGGATGACTATACACTTTTTGGCGTTTAGCTTGAGGCCATGGCTCTCGCACCAGTTGTCTGTTTCTATAAGGCCCTTTTGGAGGATGCTTGTGTCGGCTGGAGAGTCGATTATGGCGCCCGGTTTGCAATTATCTGCGAACTTGGTCAGCCACAGTCCTTCCGTGTTGGCCTGTACCTCCAAGAAATATATACCGAACAAGAGAGGTCCCAAGTCTGAGCCTTGTGGGATGCCACTTGTAACTGGTTTGGAGTCTGACATGGCTCCAGCAATTCTAACCATGTGGGTTCTGTCCTTGAGCCAGTTTGCAACCCATCTAGTGACATAGGGGTTTATATTTAAGCTGGTGAGCTTATCTATAATGCCCGAGTGGGGTATTGTATCGAAGGCTTTTCCGAGGTCCAGGTAGGCTGTGTGGATCACCTTCCCCTCGTCAATGGCCTTGGTGACTGTTTCAAAGAAATCGACCAGGTTTAAGAGGCAGGATCTGCCCTTAAAGCCGAACTAGGTAGGATCCAGTGTCTGTAGGTCCCCAATATCTTTATTTATGAGGACCATGATGATCCTTTCCCACAGCTTTGCAGACCAAGCTAGTCAGGCTTATGGGGCGATAGTTTCCAGGATCCGTTGAGGCACCACCTTTGTGGAGAGGGACCACTGTTGCTGTACGCCACTCTTTGGGTACATATCCTGTAGTAAGGCTGAGATTGAACAGTAGTTTTATGTTTGGGTTTAGCTCTTCTTGGTGTTCATGTAGGACGCAGCCCGGGACACCATCTGGTCCCATTGATGCTGTGTTTTTTGCTTTGGAGAGGGCGGCTCTTACCTGAGCATCTGAGATGTCAGGGGGGCAGCACTCTGCTGGGATAGATATTTGCCCTTTTGGTGTGGGGTTTGCGCTGAACCTGTCAGCTAGGATGTTGGCAATGTCTGTGGGTTCGGTGTATTTTTTGTCATTTTGGACTAATTCTGAGCACATTTGGGAATTCCCACCCAGGTTCCTAACATAACTAAAGAAAGCCTTGTGATTATCCTTAGTGTCCTGTGCAATTTTTCTCTCGAAGCTGGCCTTAGACGATTTTATGAGTGCCCGTAGTTTTTTGCTAATACTGATCAGAGATGCCTTCCCTTTTTGGGATTTTGCTCTATCATGTAGTAGCTTCCTCCTTCTATTGTATAGTTTGTTTATGGCTGGGGTCCACCAGACAGGACGTTTGCCTTTGGAGGATTGGGTCTTGGTTTTATTTGGGATTGCATGATCCATGCATTTCTGAAGATGTTCATAGAATGCGTTTATAAAGGATTCTGCGGTCTGGGCCGTATTTTCCACAGGCCCGGGGGCTTTGAAGGATTCCACCTCGGTTGTGAGGAGTGTGAAATTTGCTTTAGAGAAGTTTTTCACTGTGGTTTTCTGGGCAGGGGGTGGGGTCGGGATGTGAATATCCAGTGAGATTAGTTTATGGTCTGATCTTACCAGTGAGGAATACACTTCTGGTCTGGAGCATACAGCCCCCATGTTGGTGATGATCAGGTCCAGTATGTTTTCCCCTCTTGTGGGAGTGGTAACAAGTTGTTCCATAGCATTTGAGTTTATAAATTCTAGGAACCTTTGGGCTAGGGTGTTGGAGCTAGAGTAATGCTCCCAGTCTATGTTTGGGTAGTTGAAGTCGCCCAATATAATGGTGTTTGGAGAGACCTTCATATTTTCTAGTGTTCTCAGGAAGGCCGAGTGGGGTTCCTGGGTTTGGGAGGGTGGTCTGTAGCAGGCTATAAACTGGAAGGCAGTTTTACCCACTGTTAGTTGCACATGGATAGTCTCTGATGCTTTGTGCTGTGCCACCAACCTGGAGGTGTGGGTATCTTTGACGAATATTGATACTCCCCCTCCTTTGTGGTTCGGTCCAAGTTTTGGGGCCGAAAAGCATGGTATGATGTATAACCTGGTAGTGCTGGGGTGCTCTCGGGAGCCTTGAACCAGGTTTCTGTTACTGCACAGATATCGATGTTCTCCATGCTAAGGAGAGTTTAGAGTGCGTGCATCTTGAGGTTTAGACTTCTGGCGTTGAGTAGCATTACTCTTAGTTTCTTATCCCGTGTGATACCTATGGAGGTGGGTTTGTCTTTTGAGCCTTGCCTAAAAAAGGCACTGTGGGGGTAGCAAGAGCCTTTGCCAATATTCGAAAGTCCAGGGGTGACGGGTGCAAGCCGTCCCTAGCGAAGCATCGTGGCTTGTCGAGTATGTCATCCCAGGCTGATAGGCATTGAATCCCCTTTGAATGACACCAATACTTAAGCCAATTGTTGAAACTGATGATCTTGTCTTCATATTGTGGCATCATTCTTGGTGAGGGTAAGATGCTACTCAAGGTCAGGGTCATACCGGCCTGGGCTACATGCTCAGAGAGCTCCTCTATGTCTCTTCATGTAGTCCAGGGAGGTACGTCTCAGGTCATTCACACCAGCATGGACAATGACCGAGTCATATTTGTACTTGCCTTGGAGTGACCTGAGTGCTTGTGTTATGTGGCTGATCCTAGTGCCCGACAGGCAGCTCACAGTGACCTTCTTGTTCAGCCTGGTGAGCGGGACGTCAGTGTGCCTGACGATAGAGTCACCTATTACAAGTGTATCAGGTGTGTTGTTTAGCCTTAAGGGCTGTGACTGTTCGGCACACTGGCTTTGTGAGCTATGTGTTGCACGTGTTTTGTTTTGGGGTAGCAGTTGCTTGGGTGTCTGCTTTTGAGGTCTCTGCTGCTTAGGCAGATTTTTATTTAGAGCCTCTGAGTATGTTTTTGTGTGTTTGGTTTGCTGTTGTGGTAGGTCTATGTGAGACTGGAATTGTAGTGAGTGCGGTTCCCTTCTCCTCCTGACTAGCTACACCAGTACTGAGATGAGAGGGCTTAGCCCCCAGTTTGGCTATATGGTTGCATCTCTCACATGTGTTGGAATTTGTTGGGAGGAGGAGAGGGTTGTCTGTGTACATGAGGCAGTTGTAACATTGCCTCAAGATTCCCAGATTCACCAGCTGGACCAGAGAGGAGATTGACAACTGACCTTTGGACATGCTAGTATAATATTGGGAATTCCTTTATAATTGAAAAAAAGGGCCAATGGGGAACAAGGTACTCAAGGGGAGTTTGTGAGGGTGTAGTGCTTTTAATTTTTTAGTGCTGACTTATATAATTGCTTTAGTGAGCAAGTGCCAGGTAACTTAAATGCAATGTGTTACAGGTAACTTAAATGCAAAAACGACAAACAGTAACTTTCTTTCAAGTGAAACAAGGAAATTAGTACAGTAAGCAATGCAGATATCATTAGGGATCCACAGAAGCGCTGAAAAGCCGCATTTTAGGTGGAATTAGCGTTTCAGGGAAATAACAAGCAAACAACAAGCATACAAACAAAGCTTGATTCAGCAGGCCTGGATCTAGTCTATGCTACAGCAAACAAGGTGTACAAATTTCAGTAAGAAACAGTTCAAATATGCAGGCACTATAAGCCTTTAACCAGAAATTCCCAGCTCAGAAGGGCAGAGTCCAGCCTCTCCTCCCACAAGAGGGCAGACCACGAACCTTCTTAATGTAAAACAACTGGCCTGAAGCCCAAGTGCTTAAACCAGAACTAATTCACTTTTAGAATAACAGACACTGAGCCCTCAATCAGCAGTTCCCAACTTAGAAGGATGTAAGCTACCTGTCCTGCCACCACAGTGCAGGCCACAAACCTTCCTAATGTAAAACAACTGGTCTGAAGCCCAAGTGCTTAATCCAAAAGACTTAGAATGATAGCTACACTTTAATCAAGTTACTACCAAGCAATAATAAATACGATTGAATACTTTAAAGAATGTTGGAACTATGAATATTGTCTTTAAAATGAGGTATTACTTACCACATTCAGATGCTCCCTTGCAAAGTTATTTACCAAAATATGCAAAAAAAAAATATTTCCATAACAATAAGTCTGAAACAAACTTTGATATCTGTAGATGTGCACAACATACAGGCACAGTTCTTTTACATTGTTGGAACTATGAATACTGTCTTCAAAATGAGGTATTACTTAGCACATTCAGATGCTCCCTTGCAAAGTTATTTACCAAAATATGAAATAAATCCATTTCCATAACCATAAGTTCATAGGTAGGTACTAGGCTATCTGCCCGAAGGCATTTATAAGCCTAGCTGGAATGTGTTGGCTTTCACTGCCCCCAGATGAGTTCCCTGTGCCTCTGTCCAGCAGAGCCATTGAAGTAATCCCCTGGATAAACTTTCTGTTTCCCATCCACTCATCAAGGTTTCTCTTGAAGAGGGTTAGCGAGGAGCTCTGTCTACTGTAGATTGGAATCTTGTTCCAGAGCATGGGAAGTCTCTGGGGACAGGAATCTATCCCTCCAGCATGTCCTATTTATTGTTGTGGTGAGGTTTAGATCCCTAGAGCATGTGGCTCGAGGGGATATGGTTTTCTTTAGGTGGAGCATGTCCATCATTTCTGGGTTGGACATGGCCTTGTATGTCAGGCAGAGATCACCTCTGAGTAGGTGGTATGCAACTGAGTACAGTTGGAGTTTCTTTGGTCGAGCTGCATAGGTCATCTATATGAGGCCAGTGACCCTCTTGGTGAAGTACTTTTGTGGTCTTTCCAGCTGCTGCAGGTGTCTTGTAAGGTACATCCCAAATGGGGCATTGTACTCTATTCATGGGTCTGATGACTGATGTGTAGAGGGGCACAATGACCTCTTTTGATCTGGATTCAAACCCTTTTGTGATTAGGTGGGCCACACAGAAGGATTTTCTAACCACTTTGGCAATGTGATTATCAAATGAGAGGTTACTATCTACTTGGGTCCCCCGATCTCTTATTACGTCTTCCGTATTTAGGGGGCTACAACCTATGTGGTAGTTTGTGGGTGCTTTGTTTTTTTCTAAAGGGGATGACTATGCACCTTTTGGCATTTAGCTTGAGGCCATGGTTTTGACACCAGATATCTGTCTCAGTCAGACCCTTTTGGAGGATGCCTTTGTCTGCTGGAGAGTCAATTATAGCCCCTAGTTTGCAGTCGTCTGCAAACTTGGTCAGCCATAGCCCTCCTGTGCTTGTCTGTACCTCTGAAAAGTATATGCCAAACAGGAGGGGTCCTAGGACTGAGCCCTGGGGAACACCATTTGTAACTGGTTTAGAGTCAGACCTAGCTCCCGCAACTCTTACCATGTGGGTTCTGTCCGTGAGCCAGTTGGCAACCCATCTCATGACGTAGGGGTTTATGTTCAGGCTGGTGAGCTTGTCTATAACACCTGAATGGGGAATGGTGTTGAAGGCCTTTGTGAGGTCTAGGTAGGCTGTGTGGACCAGCTTTCCTTCGTCTGTAGCCTTGGTAACTGTCTCAAAGAAGTCCACCAGGTTTAGGAGGCATGATCTGCCCTTAAAGACGAACTGGGTAGGGTTCAGTGTTTGGAGGTTCCCAATGTCTCTGTTAATGAGATCCATGATGATGCACTCCATAGCCTAGCAAACCAAGCTAGTCAGGCTTATAAGGCGATAGTTCCCAGAGCCAGCTGTGGCTCTATCTTTGTGGAGCTGAATAACCGTTGCTGTGCGCCACTCTATGGGCATGTAGCCTGTGGAGAGGCTGAGTTTGAACAGTGTGTTTAGGTGAGGGGTTAGTTCATCTTTAAGCTTGTGTAGGACGCTGCCTGGGACATCGTCTGGTCCCATTGATGCTGTGTTTTTGGCTTTGGAGAGGGCTGTTTTAACCTGAGTGTTTGTGATTTCAGGGGCACTACATTCTTCTGGTATAGTTATGGACCCTTTTGGGGGTGAGGGGGGGGTGAAGTTTGCACTGAACCTGTCTGCCAGGATGTTGGCTACATCGGTCGGTTCAGTGTATTTTGTGCCATTCTGCACTAGCTCTGAGCAGATCTGAGAATTGCCACTTAGATTCTTGACATAGCTAAAGAATGCCTTGTGGTTATCTTTGGAGTCCTTGTCAATTTTTCTTTCGAAGCTAGCCTTGGATGATTTTATGAGGAATCGTAGTTTCTTGTTGATACTGATCAGGGATGTCTTCCCTTCTTGGGATTTTACTCTTTTTTGTACTAGTTTCCTCCTTCTGTTGTATAGCTTGTTTATGGCAGGGGTCCACCGGACTGGTTTCCTTTTCTTGGAGGAGTGAGTCTTGGTTTTGCTTGGGATAGCATGATCCATGCATTCTTGTAGGTGCCAGTAGAGTGCATTGGTAAAGGATTTTGCAGCTTGGGACAGCATTATCCTTTAGCATGGGGGCTTTGAAACTTTCCACCTCGGTCTTAAGTAACATGAAGTTTGCTTTTGAAAAGTTTTTACTGACCAGGGCTGGGGGCGGAATGTGGATATCCAGAGTGATTAGTTTATGGTCAGATCTAACACGCAAGGGGTTGACCCTCCAGTGTGGAACACCGGTCGCCCATGTTGATGACCAGGTCCAATATGTTGTCACCTCTGGTGGCGGTGTTGACCAGTTGATCCAGGGCGTTTGAGTTTATAAATTCTAGGAAATGTTGGGCAAGGGAGTTAGCACTTGAGTAGCTCTCCCAGTTAATGTTTGGGTAATTGAAATCACCAAATATCAGGGTGTTTGGTAGGACCTTTATGTTTTCCAGTGTTTCCAGAAATGCGGAATGGAGACATGGTGGGTGATCTGTAGCAAGCTACAACTTGAATTGCAGTTTTGCCCATTGTTAGTTGCACGTGGATGATCTCTGAAGCATTGGGCTGCGCCACTAGCCTGGAGGTATGGGTATCCTTGATGAACATGGATACACCCCCGCCTTTTGTCCGAAACAAACTCTGATATCTGTACATGTGTACAACATACAGGCACAGTTCTTTTACCAAGTTGGAAGTATGAATACTGTCTTCAAAATGAGGTATTACTTAGGACATTCAGATGCTCCTTTTAAAAGTTATTTACCAAAATACGAAAAAAAAATCATAATTTCCATAACCTAAGTCCAAAACAAATTTTGATATCTGTACATGTGTACAATATACAGGCACAGTTCTTTCACCATGCTGGAACTATGAATACTGTCTTCAAAATGAGGTATTATATCCAGCAGTAAATTCCCCAAATGGCAGAAAAAGAAAGGGAATTTTTACTGTTGGACCCCCTATTTATTTGCACAGAACAAAGGATTTTTAGGTCAGGGGGTGGAAGTGTTAAGAAAGTCATGGCTTGGCTTGTAAGACTGTCATTGGATACTGGTGCTTGCTTGACTACACGCACAGAAAATCGGCTTCCTATGGAGAGGAAAGTACACAGTGAATTGCAAGCAGATTTTCTCAGAAAACTGAAATATGATCATCCCCATACTCTGGAATAGACTGCCCATACATATCAAGCAGAGCGCCTCATTGGCCCTCTTCAAAAGGAACCTTGATGATTGGATGGGAGATAGGAAATCACCCCGGGGATCATGTCAGTTGCCATGCTAGACAGGGGCCCAGAGAAGTAAATATTGTGGGAAGAAATATCCAAGGAATTGTTATGGCTAGGCTTGCATAGGCCCTAGGGCTGATAACCTAGTACCAACCTATGAACCTATGTAACTCCATGCTGAAGTTCAGTTACTTTTTCAGCTTAATTTTCAACACTGGAGCTGCAATCTAACTGCAAAGTTATGAGCGCTGGGAGAAGGCACTCAGGTGGAACAGCATGCAGTTACTATCATCTCACAGCGAGCTCGGGTGTAACCAAAGAGGCGCCATGAGACAGTTGTCGGGGTTAATGAGTTAAAAATTTTTACATCAATTAAATTAGAAAACTGCATGAAAATGCATGCTGAAAAAACATCACTGCATAACTCCCCAGAAGAGGGGAGACTGCTGTGCAATTTTAATGCAGCCAGAGGCTTACAGCTGTGCTGGGCAATGAGAACACAAAGGCTTGTAGCTGTTATGGAATTAAAGTATACAACACTGCCTAAATTAGAACAAAACAGCTGCTGTCTATAGTCTTTCAGGTACTACCATACCACTCTGAACACACAAAATAAGCTTTTCTTGAAAGTTTGTTGGGTTATGAATTCCTACTTTACCTGGAGGTCATGAAACTACAGGGTCACAATATATGAGAGAGGGGTGGGGGCACAACATCCACTGTGCAGAACAAAGAGGTTTGCCCACCTAATAAAAACCTCAAAAGTTGGATCCTGGCTCTTCATTTGAAGCTTCAACAATTTAACTATTACGCATTCAAGGACACATTGTAGAAATGTCTTTTCAGAATATAAGGGCTGACTGGGACTACCTGTTTGCCACACACAAAAACAAAATAAGTTTTGTTGAGCACCAAAGCCTGCTTTATTACCATGGTCAAGGTTGTGAAATTAAAGATTCATATTCTGCAAACCCACATCATGTTTGTTTCTACTCCTCTTTACAAACATGCCTAAATACATACATGATGAAAAAGCTGCATCTTTCACACAATGACAGAAGTTCACTTCTTTTAAAGAACACAAACCAGTCATTTGTAAGTATGATAAAATCACTGCAATAGATCAATTATTTCGCTTAATTTTTTTTTTACTTCTAACTCCAGTGTATTACATTCATAAGCAAACTTCAATCTTCATGCATGGTGCACCTTATCTTATAAGTTTGCTACTTTATTTCCTGCCCTATACCTATCCACCCCAATTTACCTTTGGGTACACCCCTCTCATTCATCAAGTCATTTTTAAACTTGCAGTATTCTAATATGGCTTTCCACTGCCCCCTCCCTTTCCTCACTTGTCAGTTTCTGCCATCTTCTCTCCATGTCCAGGAACCTCTTATGTAATTTATGTTCCCATCCTGTTTTTGTCCCCTTCCAGTTTTGAACAATGATGGTTTTAAGTTCAAGTAATCTACAGTCTAATACTGCTCATTTCTCTTTCTTTCCAGATGCAGTCCTCTTTTTTCCATATCCTATATATACAATTCCCAAATACACTCTTCTTACTTTTGAAATATGACTTCTCCAAATCTTCTGTGCCTGCTTCCAGACCTTCTTGGGCCCACTGTCAGTCCCAGAATATGTGCATCATTCCTAACTCTTCCTCCTAACACTTCCATCATCTACAATCCTTTACGCCTTCCTTTACTAATCTCATGGGTGTTGGATACCATCTACGTAGAATTCTCAGGCTTAGATCTTCCAAGTTCCACTCCATGTATTTTCTGCATGTGCTTCACTGCTTGAACTGGCCAGTATTCGGCAACTCCCTTCCTCCCCCCCTTTCCTAATTCTTTCTTATTCACTTTTCTTCAGCTATGTCCCTTCTTTCCCTCAACACTTCATAAATCTGTTTGGTCCTTTGCCTCTCTAGCCTATTTCATTTCTTCCAGGGAGAGAGACACTCTCCTTTTGGCTTCACTTCCTGCCTGTTCTTTCTCCAGGTGCTCTCTCTCTCTCTGCTCTTTTTCCTGGTCTCTTGAGTATCACCAAGGAGTTCTATGAGGCCTCTGGTATTCTGTATTATACAATGCCTCCTCTAAAACGTGCACGCTGATTGGCTAGCCCAACCAGCGTGCCCGTTGTAAATCCCTCAATATACTAAAGGAAAAAGGTCCGGTCGCCCGGACTTTTTCCGTTAGTATAAAACACTGTCTCGCTATGTTAAAAGAGTTTAACATAGCGAAACAGGTTTAAAAAAAGCAACGGAGATCTCCGTTGCTTTTTTTAAAGCTGTCTCGCTATGTTAAACTCCTTTAACATAGCGACACAATAGTAAAAACGGAGATCTTGCGATCTCCGTTGCTTTAAACCTGTCTCGCTATGTTAAATGAGTTTAACATAGCGAGACAGCTTTAAAATAAGCAACGGAGATCTCCATTGCTTATTTTAAAGCTGTCTCGCTATGTTAAACCCATTTAACATAGCGAGACAGTAAAAAGCAACGGAGATCTTGCGTTCTCCGTTGCTTTTGCCCACAGCTCTGATGTACTGCGTAGGCATGCGCAGTACATCAGAACTGCCGCGGAACACCAGACAGCTGCGAAAGGGCAGCAAAGAGGCATTATACAATGCCATTATTTAAGAAAATTAATTATTTCTTTTCTTAAATAATGTCATTGTATAATAGCAATAACTCACTTCTGGGTGTGGGTAATGCTGGATTTACCCACGGTTGTCTTTGTTTGGTCCCTCGGGCTTCGCCCTCGGGACCAAACCACGCCAACCGTGGGTAAATCCAGCATTACCCACACCCAGGCGTGGGTTATTGCTATATTAACTCCACCATTGTTTTGAATCTTTCCTCATCATCCTTTTCTCTGCAATGGTAGCATGACTCCTACAGTAAGCACGGGTCTATATTAGAACACCGAACGTTCAAAATTTCGAGTGTTCTAATATTGACCCGTTTTCAGCGAACGCTGAAAATATCGAAGAAACATAAAATCGATTTTTTTCCTAGGGAAATAATTTGGTTGTCCGTTTCTGTTTTGGTATTTTTTGCACTGTGGTGGAAAGTTACGGGTCGGGTTCGGGTAAGTGTGCGATTGTGTGGATGTGAGGGTTAGGGCGGGTTAGGTGAGTTAGGGTTAGGGTGCGGATCAGGTAAGTGTGCGATTGTGTGGAAGTGAGGGTTAGGGCGGGTTAGGTGAGCTAGCGTTAGGGCGCAGGTCAGGCAAGTGTGCGATTGTGTGGACGTGAGGGTTAGGGCGGGGTAGGTATGTTAGGGCGAGGGTGAGGTGACTGTGCGATAGTGACGGACCTTAGGTTAGGGTTTGGGTTAAAGTAAGTGGATAGTTAGTGGTGTATGTATAGTTTCGTGTAGGGTTAGGTGTAAGAGTTTAGGTGTATGTGTGTGGATTGCTGTTTGTTTGGTATGCTTGTGCTTTGTGTATGTGTTTTGGAACAGCGAATTTTTTCCCTAGGAAAAAATTTGCTGTTCTGAATGTTAGATGTTTTGAATTTTCGATTCATAGGGTTCAATATTAGAATACTCGAAATTTTGAATGTTCAGTGTTCCAATATAGACCCAGTAAGCACATGTTGAAGAACCTCAGAAAAAAAAAAAAAACTCATGTTCAGATGGTAGGGAGGAATTCCGGTAAAAGGAAGTATGTGTATCGACTGCCAAATATAACCCTCCTGAACCAGTATTAGTACCAAAGAGTCTGAAGCAATCTGTTGCCAAATGGAAAGAGAGAGAAAGTCTACAGGACAGACAGAGATGTGGGGAAAGGAATATTCACACAGTCATTCTGAAGGCATAATCTTGACTTTTTTATCGTTCCCCTCCTGGCACCGCTTTTCTCCTGGTTTGCCAGAAGATAGCACAGGTTGACTATTTTGCCTTTTTAAAAAGACAGAAGGTTTGTAAACTTTATAATGTGGGGCTTGAAAAATTTTAGTAACACCCTGAATTAATTTCTCTCCGTCATCATGGTGGTATAGCTGAGTAAGCTGCACTTACCCATAGCAGTAAATGCTTGAATTCTTCACTGCTGCAGTAGCCTTTAGGAGTTAGGCTATATAGGTTGTGTCTTGCCCAGGACAGAACAGGCCAGCTTCCAAAAGCTCTGACTCCCTCCCACACTTTCACTCTGACTGTTGATTGGGAAAGCCCTGCAGAGGGGAAAAAACACAGAGTGAAGAATCTTCAAGACATCCTCAACAACTAAAAATATGTAACAATTTTATATCTCAACAAATAACTATAAACAAAAGGGGGGGGTGGAAAGTGGGTGTGGTTATTGCAGCAGTGAGGAATTTGAACATCTACTGTCTGTTATGGGCAAGTGCAATTTACACAACTGTACCATGTTCATCATTCCCACTGTTGCAGTAGCCTTTAGGCTATATGAGGTGATTACCCAAAGCCTATCCAATCTGGGAGGAAGAAAGATATGGATCCAGGAGCCCCTGAAGAATGTTCTTAAGCTAAAGCTACACCTGAATCTAGAAAGAAAAATCCAGTTTGTAATGCCTTGTAAAGGTATGTACAGAGGACCATGTTAACAGCCTTTTGAATACATTGAGTCCAACCCTTTCAAATATGCCATCAAATAAGACAATGTTCAAGTAGAATGATCCTCTATACTGCCTGGAACTGGTTTACCATGATGGGGAATAAAAAAAAAGGCAATAGTAGAGGACATCCATCTGGAAATGGTCTGTTTAGACATAGGTTATCCTTTTTTTGTTCTAACATAAGAAATAACTTGCTGATCAGCATTTCTAAAGGACTTAGATCTGTGAAGATAGTACCTGAGCTCACTATGCATGCCCAAAATATGTACAATCATTTCTTCCTGGTTCTGAAAATCCAAATAGAACACTGACTGACAGCTTGCTTCAAAATGCATTTGGGCATGAAACAGGAACTTGTTCTTAATGAGACACTATTTCTACTGAAGACCAGAAAGGGTTCACCTACCTTGAGAGCGTGCAACTTGTTCTTTTTGCAGATCTCAGAGTAATAAGAATAACATTTGTTCCAATGAATTATCTTCAACTCTGCTTGATAAGCATGGTGAAATGGAAACATGGCTAACTTTTCCAGCACAAAGTTAAAATTCCAGGAAGAAGCAACCTCTTTACAAGGTCATCATATGTGTAAAACTCTCTAAACTGTTTCACTAGAAACAGTGAAGAAAGTGTGGGATCCATGGACAGACATGCTGAAATGGCCACAAGATGTCCCCTGATACTACAGTAAGGGAGGCCAGAAGACAGTAATGCAAATATCTGAGCAATTGTGGAACATAATCCTGATAAGGCCCTTATTATTGGCCAGGGCCCAACCAGAAAGTCTTTTCCACTTGCCAATATAAGATTTTCTAGTAGCAGGTTTTCTTGCCCCTTTCGTACCCCTGCTGCACATCCTCACCAAACAGGTGCCTAAAAGAAATTAGAACTGAATCACCCAGGTAGTTAATTGACTATGTTTGAGATTAGGGTGCATCAATCTGCCCGTCTTGTGTGAATAGGTCCAGTTTGTGAGGAAGCTTACGGTAATTGCCCTTGGCCAGTTGCACAACAAGGGAGAACAATGTTGTCTGAGCCAAAAGGGAATCACCACAATGATTTTTGGAGAGTCCTCTTGAATCTTTGGAATAACCTTGAATATCAGTGGAAAGGATGAAAATGCATAAAGGAACATTCCCATTCACAGGAACAAAAATGCATCTGCTTTCCAGGCTTGCTTTCCAAGGTGCCCCAGAGCAGAATTTGATCATTTCTCTGTTTTGGAAGGAGGCAGCGAGATCAACTTTACAGGTTCATAGCCAAGTACTTGGCTAGCTGCCCTTGTGGGCCATTTTAATCCAAGCCAATTTATCTTTCAAAGGTGAGAATCAAAGCATGTACCTTGTGTGTCTGTGAGATAAACACCTTAACCATTATGCTAGCTGTACTCCCACAAATGGATCAATTCCTGG
This sequence comes from Protopterus annectens, assembly GCF_019279795.1. Lineage (NCBI taxonomy): Eukaryota > Metazoa > Chordata > Ceratodontiformes > Protopteridae > Protopterus > Protopterus annectens. The sequence goes on along the minus strand of NC_056730.1, from coordinate 1,128,944,740 downwards.
AAGACTCCCTTGTTCAATTTTCATTTGTGTGAGTCAGTCTTGGTCCTGCTCATCTTATCTGCCACTATGTTTAGAATGTAAGATGCTTGGAGTGTTAAGGAGTGCTGAACAGCTTTCTTTCAAGTAATCAGAGCCAGCCTGCATAGATGTCACAACCTGGTTCCCCATTGCTTACATTCCACATAACTATAACTGTGGTGTATGTAATCACCTGAAGAGGTCCAAGGGTGCTTTGGTCTGTCTGAGGAATTCTACAAGCCTTGAACTTTTATCCCCACTGAAACTACTCCCAGAAGCATCTCTAAGTACAGACTGGCTTGGCAGAAGAGGAAAAAAGGAGAGACCTGGATTTGTTAGCAACTATAGTCTCCACCAGTGCAGTTCCCACCCGATGCAAATGTTGGGCCATGCATTTTTTTAGAAATTAATGAATCTTTTTCATGTGCAAGATCACAAGAGGAATATAAGAAACACATGCCATGACTCTCAGAATTCTGAGATACTCTCTGGCTGAAATCTGAAATCAGAGACTGATTAGAGAATCTCAGGAAAGTTTCCAGACAAAAATCCACTTTTTCCTGTACTTCAATCCATCTGTGAGACAGTCCAAAAAGACAATCCTGTATGAAGTGGTCAAGACGGATTTCTGAGCATTTATATGGGACCCCAGATTGGTCAGAAGACCCGGGACCTACTGTAATGACTCTTGACATCTGAGAAAGGACTCTGCAAAGACAAACAAGCCATCTAAATAAGGAAACATGTGAATGCATTCAGTCTGCAATCAGCTATGGACTAGAGCTAGACACTTTGTAAGCACCCTTGGAAATTTAAATTATCCAAAGGATAATGCAGAAAATTGAAAATGCTATCTAGACACAGAAAACTTGAGCAATTTCTTGAAGTCTGGCTACAGGAATATGACAGTATGCATCTTTTAGACAGCTCTAATGTTACCACGAAGCTTCCCTGGGGAATGAGAGAACACATCTTGAATTCTGGAACTTTCACTTATAGATTTAGAAAGCAAAGATCTAGAAGTGGTCTCCAAGATTACTATCTTCTTTTGGAACCACAAATATTCTGTAATGGAAGCCTTTCTCTCTCTGATATAATGGCACTGTTCTAATACTCCCTAGAATGATTAAGTGTTAAATAACCAGAGGAAAATATTCTGTATGGTTCAGAGGATGGGAAGGAACTCCCTTGAAAGGAGGTATATGTATCCACTGCCAAATGCATCTTTCCGGAACTATTTTTAACACCCAAGAGTCTGGAACAATTCATTGCCAAAGGGGAATATACAGAGTCAATCACGGGCAGATTTTGAAAGATAGAGGCATGAGGGGTGACGGTGAGTGAAAGAATGCTGGCATGGTCATTCTGAAGTATTAGCTGTCATGTTTTAGGAAAAGATCTTTGTTTTATGTTGCTCCCCTCCTACAATTTCTTTTAGGAATTGTTTTTGTTTCTTAGATGGCAAAGAGTATTGGTACGGGGGTTGAGGGGGACCTGAAAAATCTTGGAAACTTCTTGTATTAATTTTCCCTCTCTCATTAAACCGTTTGAGGAACTGGGAGATAAGATGGGTCAAACAAAACCTCCTTATCTAAAGCTAAATTCAAAATTTCAGACTAACCAAATCAGAACACCTTTTGTTACATACCCAGGCATACCTCCCTTATACTGCAACAGTAGTCCTAGGCACAACATCTGCACAAGCCTACACACTCCTCAAGGCATGTTTTGATACTTGGAAAATGTTAGAAATAATGGAATTCTGAGAGGCACTACCTTCAAGAGGAAGTGTAGTAAATAATTCTGTCCATACAAAAAAACACAAACTTCCATAGACGTTTGATAGTCAAGAATTATATATATTAAAGTGGAAGAAGAAAATATACTCTTACCAAGTCTATCGATGCAATTCTTTCCTTTCCCGCAGGTGAAGGACTGAAGTCAGTACAAGCCTATTCTCAGCTGGGGGAGATGTGGATATGGCTGCAGGGTCTGGCCTAACTTAGGAAAACAAATGCTTGTTAGTTTGAGAAACTTTAAAAAGCTTCTGTGCCTTTTTCGGAACTGAAGGATGAGAATAAGGATCGCTAAAGGTAACATTATATACATCCTCCAAGGCTGGTAGTAATGGAGGAATGGCAGTGAAATGAAGCATATCTACATGTAACATATCTCCTCATTTCAGGGGAACATCCATTTGTTCTCACAAAAACACCTCATTCTTCCTAGCTATAGTCTGAGAAAAGGACTATTCATCCAAAAGAAGTTGTGAGGACCAATTTTCCTCAATCAGATAACTGGATTTGGGAATCTACAGAGGAAGCCCTTTCCCAGTTTATGTCAGAATCATCTGACATGTCTTCTTTAGGATTTTTTTTTTTTTTTGATGACATCTATTTCAGGTGAAGATTTCTGAGCATAGGGATTAATAACCTGTAACAGCTTCCTAGCTAAGGTAAAAACATTACCTTTTCTAACAGAAGACATGCAAGTCTAGTCTATCAAGAAGTCTCTTTCCCTGGCTACATGGAGCAGGATTCCTTGAAGTGGCTCCTTGATCCAGCAAAGACAGCCCTTCCATGCCCAGACTGGGCACTGAAATAGCTGAAGGGGACATGGCTGACCCATGGTTTATGGTGACTGAAAGGACTACACCAGAGGAAGCTGGAGAGGTAATTAAGTGGTTTGAGGAAGAATAAATAGCCACTGCAGAGAAACTCACCAACAGCTGAGGAACAGACTGAGCCTGTAGTGGCAAGGCCTCCCAAGTAAGTTGTTTTTTTTCTTTCTAAGAACTGCAGAAGTTGGACCATCAGGATAAGTATCTATGCTGTGGCCAAGGAAGATGCATTGGGTGGGGCTAGGATTGATGGAATGAGCCGCTCAAAAGGTATGCTGTCAAAAGTCTCCACAATCAGCACACTTGCACTCAACCTTAGAGAAAATCCACAAAAACACAGTAATGCAACAGTAGTACAATAAAATCCTGTCGAACACCTTTTAGAAGTAAAATGAACCTGACAGAAACAATCAGCAGGCAAGTTTTATGAGCATAAGCACCACAAGCCTTGTAAAAGCACAAACAGTACACTAATGTCAAACTCCTAAAAGAGAGAACTTACTTTGACAAAATAAATAGCAGGAAAGTTGTCACAGCTGTGAACACAAGCGCTACATACTCTTTCATTGGCCCTGCAAAAATGAAACACTGCCCTACCTTTAAAGTTTTACAAAAAATTAAAAAGTTTGCACAAGCAGTATATTTTTACATCAAATAAGCCACTCACTAGCCAAAACTAAAAGTGGAGGTCTCAAGCGGAAAACAAAAAAGAAGTTGTGTACCTACCATAATGTTCCATGTGAGTTGTCCATCTTGCCCTTCATTCTTGACTGATGGGTTCAGAACCGATCCTCGGTTCCGACTTGGCACCACTTTCTAAAGCTGGGGGTCTTCAGCTAACTTGTGGTTCCATTCTTAACCCATGATGCTGTAGGGAATTCCCCACATCTTTTTTGCTGATGTTCTATTTTTACATAAAATGGAATTAGATATCTAAACCAAGTATACACCTTTACCAGACTTAGAAGAAGGTCAAAGACCAATAGCCAAATGGAAAAAACGATCTCTCACTCTCCCAGAAATCAAGGAAGGGGCTTAGGTGGGTGGGACATAAGAATGAAGGGCGAGATGGACAACTCACATGGAATGTTACGGCAGGTACATAACTTCTTTATGCGAAGTTGTCTCGCATTCATTCTTGACTGATGGAGCAGTGTCCCTAGCACCTTTCTTCTGGGGTGGCTCAAGGGAATATATTCTTCAGAACAGTGGAACCAAAAGAGGCCCTTGTCCCTGGAAGGCCATGCCTACTTTGTAATGAGTGATAAAGGTGTGAAGCTTAGCCCATGTAGCTTCTGCACAAATAGTATCTATGGGTAGCCTAGCACAGAAAGCAGAGGAAGTAGATACTGTCCTTGTTGAATGTGCATTGATCCCTTGTGGCAGTTCTTTATTTGCTGAATTATATACTAACAAAATGCAATGAGACAGCCAGTTTGATAAAGTAGTTTTTGCTACTGGAAGACCTTTTTTATTTGCTGACTAGGAAACAAAAAGTTGATCAGATTTTCTAAAGTCTTTTGTTCTATGTAGGTGGAAACGCAGTTGTCTATGAACCTCCAACTGATGTAGCATGTATTCTGCCTTACTGCTGTACTTGGGGAAGAATACTGGTAGGTCAATAGATTGATTGACGTTAGATTCTGAGGATACTTTGGGTAAAAAGGATGGATTTGTCCAGAGTGACACACTATCATTATGAAACAGCATGTATGGAGGTTTAATGGACAAGGCTTGCAATTCAGATAATCTTCTGGCTGAAGTGATAGCCACTAGAAAGGCAGTTTTCCAGGTAAGAAATTTCAAGTCACAAGATGATGCAGGTTCAAAAGTGGGAAGAAATTATTTTGGACAAAAGAAAGTTGAGATTCTATGGTGGTAAAGGTGGTCTGATACATGGTCTTAATAGATTTGTACCTCTTAGGAAGGCTTTTGCCAGCCTGCGAGACATTATACTTGAATCTTCATTGCCAATATGGAAATTTGAGATAGCTGCTATTTGAACTCTGATAGTAGCTGCCGCAGCTCCTTCATTAAAAAGTTTAGTCAAAAATTCTAGTATAGATGATATGGGAGCCGAATATGGATCAATATGATTTTGTGAAGCCCAGGAAGAAAATCTCTTCCAATTACTGAGGTTCAATTTCCTGGTAGATTTGAGAATAAATCAGAATATGTTGAGCTGCAGATGAAAGATTTTGTGACCTGGCTATTTTGGGAATCGGAGCAGCCAAGCTGTCAGTTTGAGGGTGGAAAGAGGGATGAAAAGCCTCTGAAGAATGTGTCAGGAGATCTGGTACTGCTTCCAAGATCCAAGCCTTTTTCTGTAGATGTTGCTTGTAGGAAGGGAAACCAAATTTGATGAGCCAAATCTGATGAGGCCAGTATGGCGCTATCAGGATTAATTGTCCCTCCCAGCGAACTGGCTTTCTGAAGTACCTTGGGTATCAGTGGAAAAGGGGGAAAAGCATAAAGGAGACGCAGGGGCCAATTGTGTACAAGTGCGTCCCTCGGTGATTCCCCCGGTGGGGGGGGGGGGGGGGTAAGGGCAAAGTAGCTGCTGCATTTTATGTGCATGATGTGGCAAAGAGATCGCAGCAAGGCTGGCCCCACTTGCAAAAAATCATTTCTGCCACATCTTGCTTCAGGGACCACTCATGGGGCATTAGAATTGCCCTGCTGAGTTTGTCTGCTATCATGTTGGATTTCCCCGGGATATGCGTTGATACTAGAAAACTCTGGGATGAGGTCGCCCATTGCCATACTCTGAGGGTCTCTCGACAAAGACTTGGTCCCTCCTTGTTTATGTACCATACGACTAACATGTTCGTCTGGACTGCAATCGTTCCTAGAGAAAGAGTGTTGAAGTGCTTGCAACACCAATAGCTCTCATCTCCAGTACACTGATGTGCAGGTGAGCCTTGTGTTCTTGCCAAGTGCCTTGGGCTATCTTTCCTTGATAATGCCCCCACCACCCTAACTGGGAAGCATCTGTAGCCACTGTCGCTGATGGGGCAGGTAGAGTGAATGGACGACCTATAGTGACTTGATCTGAATTTAGCCACCAGGTTAGGTGTCTTTTGCAAGAGTCTGTCAGAATTATCTGGTATTACATCGGTAGTTCCTGCATCGACCACTGGTTATAAAGAAGCCACTGGAGAATTCTCATTTGCATCCGAGCTAGAAAGTATGGTGACTGTTGCTACCATTGTCCCTAAAACTTTGAGAACAGTTCTTGCTTGGATTCTCGTTCTCAAAGACAGGTTTTAAATTTGTGTCTGAAGGGTTTTTCTTCTGGAAGAGTTATCATTGTTACAAAGTTTAGTTCTGTGCCTATTAGGGCGATATACTGAGAACAGAATAAAGCAGATATTTCGTAATTGATTGTGATCCCTAGATGAGTACATAGGTCAAAAGTGTTGTCTATTGCTTGTAGTAGTAGATGCTTGGTGGTGGCAGTAAGAAGCCAGTCATCTAAGTACGGAAACACCCGGAATCCTGCATGTCTCAGATGAGCCATAACCACTGCCATGCATTTGGTGAACACTCTGGGGGCTGTTATGAGCCCAAAGGGCAGTGCTCGGAATTGGTAGTGACTGGCTCCCAAACGGAAGCGCAAGTGACTCCTGGATGGCCTGTCCACTTTTATATGGTAATACAGATCATGGAAGTCTATACAGCACATCCAATTGTCTTTTCCAAGAAAGGGAAGAATTGACTGTAGTGTGACCATCTGGAACTTTGTCTTTTTTACTGATTTGTTTAATGTGCTGAGATCCAATATTGGTCGCCAGTCCCCTGTTTTCTTTGGAACTAAAAAGAATTATGAGCAAGTCCCAGATCCTACCAGCTCTGCGGGAACTGGGTGGATGGCTCTTTTTTCTAGCAACTTTTGAATTTCAGTTGTTGCCTAATTCCTGTGACTGGGTGGAACATCCAGAATTCTTCTTATGGTTGGGGGAGGGTTGGAAAAAGGAACAGAGTAACATCTGGACATTATCCTTTGTACCCAGTTGTCTTGTTATTTTTAGCCAGGTGTCTGGGTACAAAGACAAGTGCCCCCCCCACCCCCCGACTGCCTCCAGAGTGAAACAGTCAGGCTTCCTTTCAGGCACGCTGGAAGGGCTTGTCGAAGAAAGATTCCCGGTCGCCCTGACTTTGCAGACCCCCTATGCCATGTGGCCAGCATCTTCCATTATTTCCCCCACCTCTGCCTCTGGAGGGGGTTCACCACGTGTGTCTTGAAAGGCTCTCTGGGATTTACGAAACCACATCTTTCCACCCTTTTGACCCTTAGGATAGGGTCTTGAAGGAGTAGAAAAACGGACTCCAATGGCAGAGAGAGACTTCCCTTCCTGCTCACACCTGGTCAGTGTTTCTTTAACTTTGGGCTCAAAAGTGTCAAGCCATCAAAAGGGCTGTTGATGAAGGATGACTTGAAAGGTTCCACAAATGATCACAAGCGCATCCAGGAATGTCTCCTAAGGGCAATTCCAGAACTCACTGATCTGCTTACTCCATCGGCTGCATATGAAATAAGCCTCATGGAACAGTTGACTATTGAGTTTAGGGTGAAGAGCTGGGAAGTTACTTTATCCGCGACTCCCGCAGCTACATTACCCTGGAGAACATCTCCAAGCTCCTTTAGGAGATCTCTCTGTAATCTTGTAAAGTGAGTTAGATAATTCAGAAACCGCAGTGTAAGGGTCGCTGATGAGAACATGCACTTCCCATACCTGTCCATCGTACGCAACCCTTTATTTGGTGGATGGATAGATGTGGACATCTTAGATGACTCCTTTTTGGTGACCAACTGCTGCCACCACCACAGCATCTACAGGCACTCCTTTAGTCAAGAAATTTTTATCCTCTGGTGCAGTAATAAATTTATTAGGCCTCCTAGGGATAGGTTCCACTGTATCTGGAGACTCCTATGCCTTTTGACAAACCAATTCCATGCATTTGTCCAAAGGTGTAGAACCCCAAGAGGTTGAAGGTCGAGAACCAAAAGTCTTCATGTACACATACTCCTCCTCAGAAGGGTTAATGGCCTTCCAGCCACCTCTCTGCATGAGGACTTCCAAGACGTCTGCAAATGAGACATCTTCAGAAGGCAACCATGGGGACCCCTCTGATTCATCGAAATCCATGTCTGATGTCAATGACTCCTCAGGGGAGTCCAGATGTTTCCTCTTACATGATCTCTTTCGGTGTGCCTCCTCTGATGGGGCTTCTGATGAGGTTCCCGAAGAGAAGGATTCACCCTGTGGGGCCTGATGATGCTTTGGATCTCTACGCTGTGGGCCAGATTGTGCAGAAGCTGGAACCGAAGCACTAGGGGAAGGAATGGTAGGGTCTGATATACTGGATGCCTGTGGGGGCAAAGCTTTCCCCTTATGACCGCAAAGGCCCCTCTCCCATGACTCGAGGAGATCTCCGGCTCCAAGGAACCAGAAGCACCTCCTGGAGCTACGAAAGACTGCTCGGAGGTTGAGGTAGGAGCTGAACTCATCAGAGCTGAAGCTCCAAGAGGTAAAGTCAGAACCAATAAAAACTTGGTCCAGCTATCCCACCCCCCCGCCCCCGGAGCCGACTGGAGAGTGTCAGCCCCTAGAAACCTCAGTCGGTGCTGAGGTAGTCTGAGCGGTAGGAGCCGAAGAAACTGAAGTTGGTCTCGGCACTATGGGATCTATAACTATCAGCTCCACACATCCTGCCTCCGAAGCCACAGTAGGGGATGGAGGAGGAATTGAAATAGGGAGAACTGGTCTAGTCAGATCCGAAGCCTGGTGGGTCGGTTCCGACAAAATTTTTGAAAGCGCTGGTGTCCTCAAAAGCTTCTGCACCAAGCGATCCATAGCCAAATCCAACAGACTTCTGGAAGAATGAGAGGATGGTGCTGGTGATGTCACAGACTGTAATATTGTGGACTGGAGCATACTGGATCTAAAGCAAGTGTTCGGCTTCTAGCTGTAACTACCATCGGCACAGACACAGATGGAGCCAAGGTAAAAGTCTGAGTTGCGGTTGTCTGTTCCAAATGTTTTTACATGTTTTTTGATGGCTCCAAACCATCTGATGAGGCAGAAGACAGTCTCTTTGAGCCCTTGTCAGACTTAGATGAAGGTGAAGAGGTCTTTTTTGAAGGGTTTTGATCCTTATCCAAATCCTCAGCAAAGGAAGACTTTAGCAAACCCTCCAGTATCAACTTATTCTTTCGCTCTTGTAACACCCTTGCACTGAAAGAATGACAAATGGAACAGCTTTCCTGCAAATGCAGGGCTCCTAAACAGTATAAACATTCAATATGACCATCAGTAATAGACATCTTTTGTGAGCACTTTGGACATCTTTTAAATCCTGAGACCTTGGTCTCCTTAGTATCTTTTGCTTGTTTGCTAGCCATTGCCAACAAAAAACACGATCAGCAGAAGATATAAGCCTTCTAATTTAAACAGGCTATCAGCTGTTTAAGTAAAAAGAAAGCACAATCCACAGTACTGCACCTGAAAAGTGATGTTCATAAAGACAATGCGTAAATGATGACAACCCTCCAATTAAAAACGGGTTGACAAGAATATCTACCTAACTATATATATATATATATATATATATATATATATATATATATATATATATATACACACACACATATACACACACACACATATATATATATATATATATATATATACACACACACACACACACACAATACACAGTATAATATGAGTTATAAGTGTAAAAACACACACACACCAAAGCCTTAAAACATGACTAAGTTTACGATCAATAACCAGAAGAAAAAACACTCTCACAGTAATGGTTTTGAAGAAACAGTTATCCAACAATTTTATTACAGTTAAGACAGTAAATGTCTTCTAATCCTAAACATATACGAAGAAAAATCCACAACTATAAGGGTATAGGGTTTGAAAAAGGCCTGTACAAGGCCAACTAGCCAAAAAGTTATATAAAAGAGAAAAATAAGATGCAACAAACACATTAAATCACACGATAAAGAGAATAACACTCTGTAAACTATAAACTACAATTATATAGTAAGCATTAAGATTAAATATCAGAAAAACAGTATAATTTATCCAGAGCTATCTTGCAACGACTCAATTCGTTTCAGCTGCAAACAAGATCTGGGGAATGCCCTACAGCATCATGGGATAGGGATGGAGCCACGAGCTAGCTGAAGACCTAGAGCTTTAGAAAGTGGTGCCGAGTCGGAACAGAGGATCAGTTCTGAACCCATCAGTCAAAAATGAAGGTGAGAAAGGACAGCTTCACATCAGTAGTTAAGAAATACAGACCATCTTAAATGGACCATAACAAATATATACAAATTAAAATATATTTTTTAACATATATATATGTAGTAAACACAAAATGTGTTTTCTGTGTAGAAGAACTCTCCAAAAGGAAACTTATCAGCCAGAAAAAAGTGGAAAGGCTGTTTGACGCTCTTGTGAAGCCTCTAAAATGCTAAAGATTTTCCACTCTGACTGCTGATTTCCCCTCCTCAGGGCTGATAAGCAGTCAGAACGGAAATCCAGGAGGGAGGCAGAGCTTTTGGAAATTGGCCAGTTGTTGTCTCTTATGAAAGATACAACCCAAATAGCTCAAAGGCTACTGTAGCAGTGGGAATGATGAACTTCTACATTTCCTGGTGCAAGGCAAAAAGGAGCAACATTATGGATTTCTAAACAATGCCTTAAGATGCTAGAAGATACAATAATGGATCTTCATGGATGCTATATTGCAGTAAAGGGTATATCCATGAAACTTCTATTATTATAGATACTGTTTAAATGCCTACAGACATGACAAAGATAGGCGTGGGAATGATGAGAGAGAAAAACTTCTGTACCATCTTGAAAGTCAAACTGCCATACTTAATTATTAGAAAGCATAAATAAGAAGTTTGAAGTGGACATGGGGAGGTTATGTCCCACATTCAGGGAGATGGAATGATGGACGTCACTCATCTTTCCAATATTATACCCGAGAACACAGTACAACTTTCTATTCAAATATTAGATGGAAACTGATAGGGCACACACTACTAGTAAACAGGTCTGTTTTGTTAACGCCAAAAAAAATTCTATTTTGGTCTTAGATCATGCACTTCTGGAGTGTACATTGCATCCATTACATTGACTTACTTGGAAAGGCATTATTTTGTATATATATATATATATATATATATATATAGTTTTAGGCAGAAACTATTCATTGACTAGTGCAAGCAATTAACAGAAAGCAAGCTGAATAAGATGGAGCAGAGTCATCTGGCAAACGTATATAAATGGGATCATTTTAAGAGGAAAATGACATTTGAAATAAAGGATTCCACAAGTATACAAATGAAGGGGCAAGACAGTATGATAAGGAATTGATATATCAACCAGTGGAGCTGCAAAATGTTTTTTTAAACAAGAAACATCTTTTATTTAATTATTCTACATTTGTTTACTGGGAAAGTCTGACTGGATATATGTCCATTTTCAGCAGAGGCCCGGGGAGAAAAGCTCCAGAAAGCAGAGTATAAATACATTAGGAACAATAGAAACATTTAGAGATAAGTATAATATGCAGTTTTCAGTAGGGTGACAAACAAGGATAAAACATAGTAGACAACATCAAAATCATGCGGCTTCAATTTCAGACAATAATACATGGAGTTATGGGCTAAGTCCCTTCAAGAATTTGCACACTTATTAGAGTATAAGATTGAAATGCTTAGGGAGAGTTTGCAGGAACAGCGGGTGGTGATTAGTTGGGGTTTAAGCAGAGGCACTGCCAATGCTGTTGAAGTGTAGTTTGAGGCTTTTTCTGAACTGGGTTAAGGAGGACTGGTGAGTAAGTTTGGCAGGTAGCATTTTCCAAGTTATGCCTACTGAGTTGGCGAATAGCGAGTCCCCAGCCACATTTATGCTCTTAGTTGTTTGTACCAGCAGTTTGTCAGCAGAGCGTAGTGTCCTCAAGGTTGCTGTATGGTTTGATGATTATTTAGTGCTGGTGTTTTTTCGGGTTGATATAGTATTTTGTGGGTTATTACACGTTGATTGTATCAGAGAAGACTGGGCGCCACTCTAGCCATCCTAGTTTAGTTAGGTTGGTACGATGGTGGGTCCTAGAGGTAGCACCTGTAGCAAATCTAGCAATATGGTTGTAACAACTAGCAAGTTTGGTAAGGGTGGCTTGGTTCAGGTTAGTGAAGAGGGGGGAGGCATAGAGGAGGGTAGATAGTAGGTGGGACTGAGCGATAGTGGTTCTTGCAAAAGAAATGAGAAAGGGTTTGATCCTGTATAGGGAGCCCAGGTTTTTTGTTGACAGATTTGATGGCTTGATTGACATGGATATCATATTTTTGGGCATTATCGACTGTGACGCCCAGGAGTTTTGTGCGAGTATCTGGGAATATGACTGTGCCATTGTTGGAACTTATAGTAAAGAATGGTGAGGAGGATTTGCAGGTGGGGGAAAAGATGAGCAGTTTAGTTTCGTTGGGGTTTAATAGAAGCTGACGGCTTGCAAACCATTTTTCTACATCATTGAAAGTATTCTGGGTTAGGGTTATAAGCTCAGTTGAGGAGGAGGCGGTACATATTAAAGTAGAGTCGTCTATGTATTACATGCTGGTGGCCTTGGGAGTGATGGTGGGTAGGACATTGATAAAGACTGAGAAGAGTAGTGGTCCTAGTACGGAGCCTTGGGGGACTCCTACTGTAAAGTAGACATCTGGACAGGCTATTCTGCTATAAAAAGTACAGTTGTGTACACTTACCATAAATGTAGATGTTTGAGTGTATTCACTGTTGCAGTCATAACATTTGGGCAATCTGCTGGCAGGTTGCCCTCAGTCGGCCTGAATTCCAAAGTCTTGGGTCCTGCGTCGGTTGCCGTCTTCTCTTCCATGACGTCAGGTCATCAGGGGGTATAAAACATGCAGCCGAAGCCATTTTCTTTAGTTTTTCTTGCCCCCGATGTATCTACAAGCAAATACACCACATAGGTTGTAGAAGATAAAGAAGGAAAAAGAAACTGTAGAATGACAGGGGGATGGCGGGAGGGTAACCTGGACCGCAACAGTGAATACACTCGAACATCTACATTTATGGTAAGTGTAAACAACTGTACTATGTTCTTTGTGTTTCACTGTTGTAGTCATTACATTTGGGTAGAATCCAAAAGCTATGGTTGGGGAGGCTGGAGCTAAAGAGCATTAGGTGCAGCTATAAGGCCTTGCAGCACTGCAATGGCAAAGCCTGCCCTGGACTTAGAATAGCGGGGCAAATGGTAATGCTTTGTAAAAGTGTGAACTGAACTCCAAATAGCAGCCTCTAGAATGTCTTTGATTGGTACTCCTCTGAGAAAGGCTGCTGAAGTAGCTGCAGCTCTGGTGGAATGAGACCTAATGCCCTTGGACACAGGTTTACCATGGTGTAAGTAGCAGAAATGGATGCAGTGGCTTATCCACTTTGAAATTGTCTGCTTTGATACAGCCTTTCCTTCTGATCCTGCAGCATATGACACTAGTAATTGCTCAGTTTTTCCTTAGAGCTTTAGTCCTGCTCAAGTAGAATCTTAGCTGTCTGTGTACGTCCAAGGAATGCAGAATTCTCTCCCCTTTGTTCTGCAGATTTGGATAAAAAGTTGGCAGATAAATTGTTTGGTTAAGAGCCACACTGGAAACCACCTTAGGCATAAAAGTAGAATTTGTCCTCAGACACCCTGTCTGTGTAAAATATGATAAAAGGCTCTACAGCCATGAGGACCTGTAGCTTTGAAACTCTTCTTGCTGAAGTAATTGCTAGTAGCAGAGCTGTCTTCCATGATAAGAACTTTATATCAGTGGTAGCAGCTGGTTCAAATAGAGGTAGGGTGAGCTTTTTCCAGCACATAATTGAGGTCCCATGCAGATAATGTTGATCTTCTTGGAGGCCTTAAATTGTTGGCTCCTCTAAGATACTGCTTTAGTAAAGGATGAGAAAAGATTGGTGGCTCTGTATTGTAATGAGCCGAAATGGCAGAGGCATGGATCTTGATTGATAAGAAAGAGATAGGCCTTTGTCAAACATCTCAGTTAAGTATTGTAATATCTGAGGAATATGTGGTTCTGCTGTATCAGTTCATTGTGCTTGATTTCCAAGCACAGAATCTCTTCCATTTGTCTGCATAAGATTTTCTAGTACTAGGCCTTCTGGCTTCCAAAATGACATCCATCACAGCTTTACTGAGAGGTGTCGTTTGTATGATTACATGATTAGCCATGCTGCCAGGTTCAGGGTCTGTAGTTGATTGTGCAGGATCCGATTGTTTTGCTGGGACAGTAGTTGTGGTCTTTGAGGCAAGGTCCAAGCTGGGTATTGAGACAAGTTCCTTAGGATTGGGTACCAGGATTGGCGGGGCCAGTCCGGGACAATTAATATCATCTTTGGCTTCTCTTGTCTGACTTTTAGGAGGACCTTTGGTAGAAGAAGCAGAGGAGGAAAGGCGTAAACTGATAGGTTTTTCCAACTGAAGGATAGGGCGTCCACTTTCCATGTTTGTCTGTGATAAGTCCTTGTGCAGAATCTTTTCAATTGATAATTTTGAGGAGAGGCGAATAGATCTAAGTCTGGGCTCCCCCATTTCTCTGTTAACATGCTAAAGACTTGTGGATTTAGTTTCCACTCATGAGGATCCATAAGGTTTCTGCTTAAATCGTCTGCCAGAGTTGTTTTGTTTTCCTGGCAGGAATTGAGCTTGAAGATGTAATTGGTAGGTCAAAGCTGTGTCCCACAGTGCCATGGCTAATCTGCAAAGGGGGTAAAAGTGTGTGCCCCCTTGCTTGTTTATATAACACATGACTGTGGTGTTGTCCGTCTTTATCCGTAGTTGTCCTGGATAAAGTAAGTCCTTGAAGGCTGTTCGGGCATTTTGAACAGCTAGCATCTCTTTCTGGTTGATATGTAGATGCATTTGTTTTGGTGTTCATATGCCCTGAATGCCTCTTCCTGCCATGTGGGCCCCCCAGGCATAATCTGATGCATCTGTTGTTAAGGTCTGGCTGGCAGGGGGTAGAGTGAAGGGCCGTCCCATGTTTTGGTGACAGGCCATTGCCCACTATAGAAATTCCTGTTGCAGGAAGGGAATGAGAGGAATCATTGTTTCCAGACTGTGTGAATGATGACTCCATAAACTTTTTAGATACCATTGAAGTTTCCTCGTATGCAGTCTTGCATATGGAATTAGTAGGATGCAGGATGCCATGAAGCCCAGAGCCTGCAGAATTTGTCTTGCAGAAGACTGGGCTTTTATTGCCATCAGTTTGAAGTAAGTAGTCAGTTGCCTTTGTTTGTCTAGCGTGAGGTAAGCCATCTGGGCAGTTGTATTCAAGCTTGCACCCAGGAATGTTATCTTTTGAGAGGGTACCAGTTGTGATTTATTTTTGTTTATTGTGTACCCTAGGCATGTTAGAAGCCTTTTCATAAACGTCAGGTGTCGTAGAAGAGTGTCCTTGTTCTCTGCTTGAATGAGACAGTCGTCCAAGTAAGGATATATATATATATGTATACCTCTTTGTCTGCAAAATGCAATTACTGGTGCCAGGCACTTTGTAAAGACCCTGGGCACAGTAGATAATCCAAAGGGCAGTGCAGAGGAATTGGTAATGCAATAAGCTAGCCTTGAATCTGAGGTATCTTCTGCACAACTGTCTTATTGGGACATGCAGGTATGCCTCTTTTAGGTCTAAAGTCACCAGCCAAGCATTCTTGCCCAGCATGGGCAGAAGCTGCTGCAAAGTGAGCATTTTGAATTTTGGAATGTCCAGGTATGTGTTCAAAAACAATAAATCCAGTATTGGCCTCCAGGCCTTGTCCTTTCTGGGTACCAAGAACAGTCTTGAGTAAAAACTTTGTCCTTTTTCCTGTTCTGGTACAGTTTGAATGGCCCCCATGTCCATGAGGGACGTAACCTGTTTCTGTGCCTCTGCCCATTGATTTTTTGGCAGATCTGGCCAACCATTTGTCACTGGCAGAGTGTGGAAATGAAATTTGTATCCCTGTGACACGATGTTTAGTACCCACTTGTCCTGGGTTATTAACTGCCAATTTTGAGAAAAAAAGTGCTAATTTTCCCCCTATGGGTGCTGCCAAAAGAAAAGTGCTTGGTGTACGCAGAGGGAAGTCATTGGGATTGTTTTCTGTAGGTTTGCGCTTTATCTCCTCCAGATATGGAGGTGGATGCGCCCCATTGCTTTGACATGTAAGAGTCTTGCGCCCGATATCTGGAACCCTTACGGCGTCTGGATTTGCCCTTTGAGCTCGGTCTGACACAGGAAAGGACCAATTTTTAGTAGGCTAGTGTCTACTGAATCTGGGTGGCTGCACTTGTAAGAAGGCTTTAACAGTTTGCATAGACTTCGCTTTGTCTTCCATTTTCTTTAAAACCTCTTCTGCCTTAATACCAAACAGTGAATCATGCTGTAAAGGTGCATCTAGCAATTTAGCTTTAACATGGTCAGGCAAATTTTGTTCCTTTAACCAAGCATGCCTCCTAATCACAAATCCAGTAACTGCGGCCCTGCAGGAGGCCTCTAAAGAATCAAAAATACATTGCAAAGTATGCTTTCCAACTTGTTCAGCTGCATGCAATAATTCCTGCAATTCTTTATTTTCTACACATTCTGAAATCAACATCATTTTCTGTTTCAGCAATCCCATAACATGTTGTTGGCACTTAAGCATACGAAATTGACAGTTTAAGGCCCTGATTGCCAAGGCTGCAGATGTATAAACATTTTTTCCCCATCTGTCCAGTGCCCATGAATCCCTGTCAGAGGTGGTAGGGTTATTTGCTGTTAAGGCCTTAACTCCCTTTGGACCCTGTGAAATAGTTTCAGGATCAGTAGCAGGGTTTCTAAATAAAAATTTATGTGAGTCAGGGACCCTGTAATATCTGTCAGGCTTACTGGGAGCCGGAGGTACAGAGTCAGGGGTCAAGCTTGACTCCGAAAACACATCATCCACAATGTCTAAAACGGGGAATGGCTAAAGGCTTGTGCTGAGGGAGAAGAAGGAATCCCTGAGCCTCTTTTTTGATTCTGAGAAGTCTTGACTCTCCCAGTAAAAATGCTCCCTCAAAGTATGCAAGGTTTCTCCAAATGAATAATCCTCAAGAGGAGATGCAGATGGAATACACTCCTCAGCATCAGAATCCTCATAGGAAGGTATAGAGAATTCCTGATCAGAAGAGGAATCAGAAGACATAGAAACCTGATCTCAAGATTCATAATCAGTGTATTGCCTAGGCCTCTTATCTGGAGGAGGATGGGTACCCCTGATCAAGGTAATAGGGTCTTCAGCCATTTTCATCATCGTTTTTTTTAGGCATGGAAGCCTGTGCACGTGGCTCAAGTATCGTTTTTTTAGTTTTAGAAGTTGCTTTTCTCTTTGGTGTTGCAGCTGTCGTTGGTTTGATGTACAAATGTTGAGGTCTGAATACACCCCTCAGAAGCCAGTGCCTGCTCAGCGGCTCCAGACCCATCCGAGGGCGATACATCCGTCGGTCCTATACCTTGAGTATCTTGCAGCATGCCGGATTCCACATGGGTGTCGGTAGCGGCCTGCGACTCGAAGATAGCGGGTATTAGGGGCTGCGAAGGTGCCTCACTGAGTACCGGCGAACGGCTTAGGAGAAGCTTTGTTGTCGGTTTTGGATCTCGACTGCCTTTCTCTGTTCTTTTCTTTACATTTTTTATGTACTCCGGTAGTCAGATTGCTATCCGACGACATTTCTGGGTAGTTAAATCTGTTTCCAAAATACTTTGATGCAAAAATATACCGATGCTTAATAGTGCATTGGTTAAATCTAGCACAAAACCGACAGCGAGGCACGTTGTGATCAGGGCCTAGGCAAGGAATACAGTAATAAATGGAAATCCTTATGAGGTATTTGCTTCCCACAAGTAATACAATTATTAACTTTTTCTGACATCGGTAAAAAGCAAGAAAAAAGTTTCCCCAACAGGGTACTTACCTTTAGTGAAGACTTCGGTTCTGAAACTCAAACTCGAATATTTCAGGAGTCGGCCGACCGGCACTTGCGAAATGCTTCTGCTTCGGGCACCGGGTGGCAAGAAAGACTGAAGAAAATGGCATCGGCTGCATGTGTTATACCCCTGACGTCATGGAAGAGGAGACCGCAACCGATGCAGGACCCAAGACTTTGGAATTCAGGCCGACTGAAGGCAACCTGCCAGCATATTACCCAAATGTAATGACTGCAACAGTGAAACATGAAAACATCTGCCCCTTTATGTAAATATTCTGGTGGGTGGAGATCAGCTGCCAGGGTAGTGGGCTTTAGTTTAATTAGAGATCAGATGGTCGATGTAGATACAGGTTGGAAGGCAAAAGGGAGTGGGGTAGTGGTTGTGGAGGAGTTTTGAAAGGAGCTGGTGGGGGGTAGTTGGCTAGCTAGTGATTGGATGGTTTTGGTAAAAGGTCATTAATGATGTTAGCAGTTTCCTCTGGAGTTTTAAGGTCACAAGTTGAGGGGGTGGGGGTGGGGGTGGAGGTTTGGCCAGGGTGGAGCAGTCTGTTTATGCCTGCCCAAAATTTTTGAGGTTTGTTCTGGTGTTTTTGCTGAAGGTGTTGATAGAAGTTTTTTTTTGTCTAACAATGTAGCTTTCTTGGTACAATTCCTTAGTTGTCGGAATTTAATATGGTCAAGTGGGTCTTTGGCGATGCGCAAATTGTCCCATGCTTTATTTCTTGCTATGATTTTCGTTTTGGTTACTTTAGAGAGCCAGGGGGAGGTCTTGGTTTTGGCTCTAAGGGTGCAGACAGGAGCGTGGGAATCTAGAATGGAGAGGAATTTAGAATTAAAATAGTCTACACCATCATCTAGTGGAAGTTCTTTAAGTGTGGACAAATTGCATGCACAGAGTTTGTTCTGAAAGTCAGTGGAGTTAAAATTCTTGTTGTTTCTGATAGATTTATAAAGAAATAAGTTATCTTCTTTATGCTTAATGATGTAAGTGAGTAGGTGGACACATCATCTGGGAGGGTACCCGTGTTACACAGGTCTGGGTGATTGTTGATAAGAATAGGATACTGCCTTTGTAGTTGGACTTATTTATTCTGGTGGGTGAGGATACAAGTTAGATATAGCCTGAAGGTTTATATAGGTGGTGGGAGATTCAGAGGAACAATCTGTTTTTATTGCCTTCTTATCAGAGTGTCTCCATAGAAGCACGTGAACTAGATAAACAGTTGACTTCAAATATAAGCTTCTCATGTTACACTGTGGATTTTTGCGACAGTATAACTTTGCATTAATTTGTCTTTTATTTACTTGCTTCCACTTAAAACTTGTTAGATCAAGCCAAGGGCCTTTAATCTGGTCATTCTACTATACAAAAGTAAGAAAAAACATCAGTTTTACTTATACCATGCTCTGCATGCTTTTTCAACCCATCTCTCACCTCAACAACCTAAGATTACAGCCTATTATCTTAAACATGCTTTTGTCCAGGCATTCTTCTCCTTTTATATTGCAATGCCTACTTTTCTTAAATCTAAATGAGAGAGAGTGAGAGAAATGAAAAAGGGCACATTTTCTTTAGTATGCCTATCACACACACAAAACTGACTAAAAATGCCTTACTATATAATATGCAGTACGTCATATTTTATAAAAAAAATACTGTTAAGAACAACAATTGTTTTACTCACAGTCACCTCTTTTCCTTCATCTTTCCCTCTCCTTAATGTTGTTCCAAACATTAATGACATGAAGTAGGGCATAAGCTTTGGAGTCCCCTATAAATTTAACAAAGTAAAAATAAGTCCAATATTTCCAGGTTTTCTTGTTCTGCCGTATTTCAAAAATGTGACTGCAGCTTTGTAATCCCACATTTATTCACTAACTTCCAAATTGCTGCTTTTCATATCCCAGTGATCTTCAGCTCCCAACGCCAGTCTCTGATTCATTTCCAACATACTCTTGGTTGTAGTCACCTCCTTTGCTTTTCTATCTCTCAAGCATTCTCCTTTCAAACACTGAAAAAGGTTTCACTGGCATAGACTCTCTATGAGCATCATCAGATGAATAAGAAGCAGAACCACCTTTTCGAACGGACAAACTTTTGCATTTCCCCCTTAGCGTGGTCTGCATCAAAAAATGACACTGACCCTCCAAGAAAAAATATTCTCAAGATAGCTGGATATAGCAGCTCAATCTCACACCTGCCTCTCAACATTCTCTGATTGCCGGAATACATTTCCGTCTCTTTTGCCTGGTGTATTGTGAGTAATAATTTTCCACAAACACTTTCAACTTTTAGTACTTTGTTTTTCTGCCACAGTTTTGTCAGAATCAACTCTTTCAGATGGCAGGATTGTATTTACTATTAGAGGTCTTGGCTGCTTTTTCATGGCTAGGTTTGGAACATACACACAATGTGCCCTTTCAATTAACAACTCCTGTTGTGGAATACCAGCCCAGTTGCTTATTTCTGCTTTCATAAAATTAATATAGCCTGTTCCTTCCAGTTTCTCTGGTACAGCAGAACATCTCAGGATTTCTCTGTTTGGTCTGTCCTATAATTCTACCATTTTTGAAACCTCTCTTCTTGAGTAGTCTCGTACTCAGCCATCCTCAGCTTCATTTCAGTCTCTGATTTTTGCAATTTTATCAGCTCATCTGAACTTCAATTTATCCAGCCTTTTGTTATTTGAGTTGATATACTCCCTCAGTGTTTCATTTATTTTAATCAGCTCTGAAAAAGCTTGATTTATTTTTCCTATAGATTAATGGAAGTCATGTCTTGCACCAAAGCAAGCGCTTGAACTGCTTTTTGCTGAAATGCTGCAGGATTCCTCCCAGTCATTGTTATCAACAGCAAAAGGCAAGGAGAATTTCTTTCAGGTTCTCTAAATTTCTTTGCCAGCATCCAGGCAGTGTAATTACTAGCCAGTAACTGAAATTTACCCAAAAGACACAGTCACTGGCTGTCACTTCTGAGCTTCTCTTTTCAAATTGGGAGAGCTAAAATTAAGCTGTTACTCAGTGTGCAACCATCTTTGAAGTCCAAGTTGCAAAAAAATAAGTTACGTCTTACCATAACGTTCCATCTGTGTTGTTGATCTTCTTCAATTCATCACTGATGGGTTCGGTTCCTAGCCCCTCGGAACCGTGTCGGCCTAATACCAAGCTCGCGTATACCAAAAAACTTTCAAACTAAGCTGCTACCCACAATGCCCTTCTCCCTGTTATCTCAGATTGAGTTTGTATAACACAAAAAAATAAAGCAGAGGCCATTTCTGCGCAAAAACCCTGACACACCACAAAGACCCAGGAGATCCACCAGGAGCCTTTGGTGGGTGACGGAGGGAGGGGTGTGATGAATGGAAGAAGATCAACAACACAGATGGAACATTATGGTAAGACATAACTTCTTTATCTGGTGTTGTTAATCTTCTTTCCATTCATCACTGATGGGACAGAATCCCAAGCTACCTGGGAAACCTGGATGGCCCTTATGGAAGAACATTCCGGAGCACCATTGAGCTGAAGGCCGCTCTTCCCCTGGAGACAATATCCAACTTGTAATGTTTGAGGAAAGTGTGTGGTTTAGCCCAAATGGCTGTTGCACAAATGTCGTCCATAGAGGCTCTGGAGTGAAAGGCTACAGAGGTTGCTATAGCTCTAGTTGAATGTGCTTTGATACTGTGGGGTCTAGGCTCAATTGCACACAAATATGAAAAAGGAATAATCTCTGAGCCATGTTGATAAAGTGATTTTTGAAACAGCATATCCCATTTTTGAACCAGAGAAGGAAATGAAAAGTTGGTCTGTCTTGTGGATAGATTTAGTCCCGTCTAGGTAAAAATGTAGTTGCCTATGTACATCCAAGGAGTGTAAGCAGTATTCTCCTTTATTGGAATAGTTTGGGAAAAACACTGGGAGCTCAATGGATTGGTTCACAGAAAAATCAGAAACCACTTTGGGGAGAAAAGATGGATTAGTACGTAGAGATACTCTGTCTTTATGAAATATTAGGTATGGTCTCAATGCATAAAGCCTGTACTTCTGAGATCCGTCTAGCTGCAGTGACAGGTACCAAAGAGAGAGATTTCCATGAGAGGAATTAGAGATCACATTTTGAAGCAGGCTCAAAGGGGGGTTGAGACAGTGAATGCAGTACTAGGGACAGATTCCACGTCTCTAATGGACATCTAATTGCAGGTCTGCTGTGAAACACTCCTTCGAGAAAGGTTTTGCATAGGCAAAGGGACTTAAGTGGAGTGCCCTCTAATCTGTTATGGAAATTGGATATTGCTGCCACATGGACTCGTACAGTAGAGGCTGATGCTCCATTTCCAAAGAACACAGATAGGTACTGAAGGATGACAGAGACCGGAGTGGAGAAGGGATCTAGCAACCATTCTTTAGACCATAGAAAAAACCTTTTCCACTTATCTCTATAAAGTTTTCTGGTGGATGGTTTATGGGAGGCCAGAATAATATTGCGAACAGGTGAGGAAAGGGCTTCCTACCTAGCGATTAATGGAAGTGGAGAAACCAAGCAGTCAGGTTGAGATTGGACAGATTTGGGTGAGTCAACCCTTGGGGGTGAGAAATCAAGTCTGGATGAGTGTCCAGGATCCATGGAGGCTGTAACAGATGAGCCCGGAGGAATGGGAACCACACTTGACGAGGCCAGAATGGGACAATGAGGATCACTTTGCATCTCAAACAATTCTTTAAGAATAGAGCTATCAAGGGAATTGGAGGATAGGCGTAGAGGAGACCTGTGGTCCAATCATGAGTCAGAGCATCTCTCGGGGACTCCCCCTCTGGGGGAAAGAGGGCAAAGTAGCTGCTACATTTGTTGTTCATAGGGGAGGCGAAGAGGTCACAGCAGGGCTGGGCCCCATCAGCTGAAAATTTCTGCCGTCACTTTGGGATTGAGAGACCACTCATGAGGAAGGAGAATGCGTCTACTCAACCTGTCCGCAATCAAGTTGGAACTCCCTGGGATGTGCATGGCTATTAGAAAGCAGTCGGATGCTATCGCCCAGTGCCAAATTCACATGGCCTCTTGACACAGGGGGTAGGATTTGGTTCCTCCTTGTTTACTGATGTACCAGACTAGTGAAATATAGTCTGACTGAACTGCAATTGTTCCGGGGGGGGAAGAAGTGGATGTAATGCCTGCAACACTAACAGCACCGCTCTTAACTCCAGAACATTGATATGCAGGTTGGCCTCTAAGCTCGACCACGTGCCTTAGACCATCTTTCCCTGAAAATGCCCCACCCTACCACAGAAGCATCTGCATTCACAGTGGTGTTGGGTTGAGGGCTCTGAAAGGGGTGACACCATAGTTCTGCATCTGGCCTCATCCACCAAAGGAGATCTTGCTTGCAAGAGTTGGTTATGAGCACCTGCGGGTTTATGGGGTGAAGATTTGCAAACCACTAGGACAATAGGAGCCATTGTAACAGTCTCATGTGTAACCTTACCAGAGGAAAGTACAGTTGTGTACACTTACCATAAATGTAGATGTTCGAGTGTATTCACTGTTGCAGTCCTTACAAAATAGGTTATCTGGCTCCCAGTAGTCCACAGTCGGCCAGAATACCAAAGCCTTGGTATATGACGTTGGCTGCCTTCAGCCATAAACCTGATGGCAGGACATCAGGTATAAAAGAAGGCAGCTGACGTCATTTCCTCAGTTTTTCTTGCCATAACTGTCAGGAGCCCCCAAGAAAACTAGACCAGGAAAAGAAAATCCCTGGAAACATACCATCCACAAAATAAACAGATAGCCTGTGCCTTAGAAAAAAAGGGGTATGGAGGGGGGGGGGGCAGAACTGCAACAGTGAATACACTTGAACATAAGTAAGTGTATACAACTGTACTATGTTCATGATTCACTGTTGCATTCCTTACAAAATGGGTTGATTCCCAAAGCCCAAAGAAAAAAGGGAGGAGAAATACCCACTATTTAAGAGTTGGTAAGGATGCCCTGCAACACTGCAGTGGCAACACCAGCCCTAGATTTAGAAAACAAGGTAAATTGCAATGCTTTGTGAAAGTGTTAACAAAAGTCCAAATAGCTGCTTCCAGGATGTCCTTAGTAGGTACACCTTTCAAAAAAGATGCCGAGGTGGAAGTTGCTCTAGTAGAATGGGTCCTGATACTCTGTGGAGGAACCTTGCCATGCTGCAAGTAACAAAAGTGAATACAATGGGCAATCCATTTAGAAATTGTCTATTTAGAAATAGCTTTGCCCTGAGCTCCAGAGGCAAAACTGACCAACAACTGGTCAGACTTTCGAAATGTTTTAGTCCTGTCCAGATAAAATCGAAGCAGTCTATGCACATCAAGGGAGTGCAGAAGTCTTTCTCCTCTATTCTGAGGTTTAGTAAAGAAGGTAGGCAAGGTGGATAGATTGCTTAAGAGTCAAGCAAGAAACCTACCTTAGGCATAAAGGAAGGATTGGTTCGAAGGGAAACCCTATCCGCATAGATGATGATAAAAGGCTCTACTGCCATTAAAGGCCTGCAGCTCAGAAATTCTTCTAGCTGAAGTAATGGCCAAGAGAAAAGCAGTTTTCCAAGAAAGAAACCTTAAATCTGCTGAGGCAGCTGGTTCAAAAGGAGTAAGAGTAAGGTTCTCAAGCACAAAATTAAGATTCCAAGCAGGGGTAGGTGCCCTTCTGGGAGGCTTTAAATTGCTAACCACCCCTGAAGAACTGCTTTAAAGGATGTGAGAAGATGGGTTGTTCAAAGTAACAATAAGCAGAAATTGCTGAGGCATGAATCTTGATTGAAGAAAAGGAAAGCCCATCATTAAGCAAGCCTGCCACGTAATCAAGAATAAGAGGAAGAGATAGTTGAGAACAGTCTTCCCCTCTAGCTTGCATCAAAATACAGAATCTTTTCCATTTATCTGCGTAAGATTTCCTAGTGCTAGGCCTCCTGGCCTCACGAAGAGCCTCAATCACCTGTTGAGATAGATTTATACTATGAGCCAGGCTGCCAAATGCTGAGTCTGAAGATGAGGATGTAAAAATGTTCCCTCTTCCTGAACCAAGAGATATGGTATGAGGGGCAGATGCCAAGGCTGAGACTGGGCAAGACTGCAAAGCAGTGGATACAAATACTGTCTGGGCCATTCTGGAGCTTTGATAATGGCCCTTGGTTTTTCGTCCCTTATCTTCAACAGAACTCTGGGAAGAAGAGGCAGAGGAGGGAGGGCATAAATTGAAAACTGTGTCCAGGGGAAGGACAGAGCAGCCACTCTCCAGGCTTTGTCGTGATGTTCCCTGGTGCAAAAGATTGGAAGAAAATGGTTGTTCAGAGATGAAAAGAGATCCACATGGGGAGAACCCCAATGCTGAATGATGCGATAGAAGATGGTCTTGTTCAGTTGCCACTTGTGAGGATCCAAGACTTGCCTGCTTAACCAATCTACCGAAGTGTTGAGTCTGCCTGGAAGAAACTGAGCTATCAAATATTGGCCCATGGAGGCTGCTATGGACCATAGAATCATTCTTTGTCTGCACAGGGGGTAAAAGTGAGTCCTCCCTTGCTTGTTGATGTACCACATGACTGTGGTGTTCCAGGAGAAAGAAGATGCTTGAAATCCAGCAAGGCCTGCTGGACTGCTATCAATTCTTTCAGATTTATGTGCAGGTGAATCTGTTGGTTGCTCCAAGTCCCCTGTATGCATCTGCCATCTAGATGCGCTCCCCAACCATAGTCCGAGGCATCTGTGGTGAGAGTCATGCTTTCAGGAGGTGGTTGAAAAGGCAGGGCTTTGTTCTTTGAACAAGCTGTCACCCACCAAAGAAACTCTGTCTGCAGACAAGGAATCAGAGGAAGTATCAAGTCTAAATCCTGTGTGTGTTGACACCAAAGGTTCTTGAGGTACCATTGTATTTTCCTCATATACAGTTTGGCTTATGGAATCATCAGAATTCATGAAGCCATGAAACCCAGGGCTTTCAGGAACTGCCTTGCAGTGAGCTGGATCATGCTTGCCAAATCCTTGAAGTAAGTCAAAAGCTGCATTTGTTTCTCTTGAGGGAGGAATACCATCTGGGAGGCTGTATTCAGACTCGCTCCAAGGAATACAATCTCCCTTGTGGGTACCATTCTTGACTTACTTTCGTTAAGAGTGTAGCCCAAAGAGGTGAGAAGGTTCCTTAGAAAATCAAAATCATTTAGAAGTTGTTCTGGAGAGTTTGCTTGAATGAGGCAATCGTCCAAGTAAGGGTAAATTTGAATGTTTCTCTGCCTGCAAAAAGCAATGACTGGAGCCAGGCATTTTGTAAAAACTCTGGGAGCAGTAGATAAGCCAAAAGGTAGTGCAGAGCATTAGTAGTGTCACCTTCCAGCTCTGAAACGAAGGTACTGGCTGCAACTTTCCCGAATTGGTATGTGCAGATAAGCTTCTTTGAGATCCAAAGTCACCAGGCAGGAATCCTTGGGTCAGCATTGGCAGCAACTGCTGAAGAGTGAGCATTTTGAATTTTGGAATCACCAGAAAAGTGTTCAGTATGGACAAGGACAGAATGGGGCACCAGGTGCCCCCTTTTTTGGAAACCAGAAAAAGTCTTGAGTAGAAACCTTGGCCTATCTGAAGTATAGGAATGGCTCTATTGCTCCCAGGATCAGCAAGGAAGAAATTTGCTTTTCTGCTTCTGCCTTTTGATTTGGAGGAATATCTGGGTATCCTTGGTGAACAGGGAAAGTGGGAAAAGAAAACTTGTAGCCCTAGTATACTATTTTGAATACCCATTTGTCTGTGATGGTGGACCAAACTTCTGAAAATTGGCCAACCTTCCCCCCAAAGGCAACTCTGGGCCAGCAGGGGTAGACAGGGGGAGGGCTGAGTCAAAGAAAATGCTTACTTTGGGAAGGTTGCTTAGAATTCCCAGATTCTGAAGAGAAAGCATGCCGTTTAGTCTTTTGAGGAGTAGAGGTCTGCCCCCTAGAAGACCTATAACCCCTAGACCTAGTGCATCCCTGTTTACTGGGATCAGGAAAAGTCCAATTCTTAGAAGGGTAATGCCTACTAAAATGTGGAGGCTGAACTTGCAGAAAATCTTTAACAGTTTGCATAGATTTGGCTTTATCCTCCAATCTTTTCAAAACCTCTTCTGCTTTGTTACCAAAAAGATTGTCCTTAAGCAAAGGTACATCCAAGTAACTTAGATTTAACAGGCTCAGAAAGGGGCTATTCCCTGAGCCAAGCATGTCTTCTGATAACAGATCCAGTGGCTGCTGCCTGCAAGAAGCCTCCAAATTGTCCAAACCATAGTGTAAAGAATGTTTAGTCACAAGAGTGGCAGAATTCAATAAATCTTGCATGTCCTTCCTCTCCACTAGGGAAGGAACACTAGCAATATTAGCCTTAATAGCCGCCAATGTATGCTGCTGAAACTTAAGCATAGGAAAAAGGCAATTAACAGACCTAATAGCAAGGGTGGCAGAGGTATAAACCTTTTTTCCCCACCTGTCCAAGGCCCTAGATTCTCTATCAGAGGGAACAGGATTTTTTGCAACTGTAGCCTTAACACCTTTAGGGCCCTGAGAAATAGTCTCTGGATCAGCAGTATGATTCCTAAAAAGAAACTGATGAGAATCTGGAACTCTATAATACCGGTCAGGTTTCCTGGGAGGAGGATGAACAGAATTAGGAGTCAAAGAATTCTCCATGAAAACATCAACTACTTCCAACACCGGAGGGATAGCCAGAGGCTTATGCTGTACTAGATCCAAGAACTCCCTAATCCTTTTCTTGGACTGAGGATAGCCCTGACTCTTCCACTTGAAATGCTCTCAGAGTATTCAGAGTATCTCCAAAAGAAAAATCTTCTGGAGGAGAGGCAGAAGGGATAGATTCTTCTGCATCAGAATCCTCAAAACAAAATAAAGTTGAGAGTCTTCCTCTTCATCAGCAAAATTGCTGGAAACATCAGAACCTGAGGGAGACAAAACTTCAGGGGACAATTCTCTAGCCCTCTTAGAAGGAGGAGGTTGAGAGCCACAAATGAGTCAAAAGATCAGTAGCCATTTTAATCATCTGTGACTGAGGAATTTGAGGGGAGGCCAGCACCTACTTTTGAGTAAATTTGCGGCTGGAAGGTCTTCTAGAAAGCCGGAGGGACTCAGGAGGTCTAGCCACAATGGTAGTCTGAACCAAGGTCGATCTAGGTCTGGTCTCAGGCCAAAAAAGAGAGGCCTCAGCAGCCGAGGCCTGCTTAGCGGCTCCGGACCCATCGAAGGTAGCGACTGGCAGAGGGTCAGAGGATGAAGTGGAAGCTATGGAGGACTCTGAAAAGGTCTCAGCAGAGGCCTGTGGCTGAAAATCCGTGGACTGCAGGGGCTACGAAAGCTCCTCACTAACAACTGCTGGGCCAACGACCAACTTAACTGGAACGTCGTTGACCAACCTGACCCTAGGCCTCTCGCTGTCTTTATCCTTGCACTTCTTAGGAAGATCAGAAGTCGGGAGACCAGAAGACGTCATGCCGATGAACCTAGGCCAATTTCTGAAATGCTTAAATAAAATTTTAGTTCAATAGCGTATGGTACGCGGATTAAAAGAAGCGCAGAGATCACAATTAGGGACGTCGTGCTCAAGACCTAAGCAAGTGATACAGTAAGAATGAAAATCACAGTGCGAAACTGTTTTCCACAGGTAAGACAGTTAACTTTCTCTGAAATTCGTTAAAGCAAGAAAAGAGGGTCCCCAATGGGGTACTTAGCTGAGGATGTCTTCAACTGAAGTAGTTGGAATACAAAAGAAGGTAATCGGCCGATCGGCACGCATACAAATTGCTTCTGCTTCGGGATCTGCGGAAGAACGACTGAGGAAATGGCGTTGGCTGCCTTCCTTTATACATGATGTCAGGTTTACGGCTGAAGGCAGCAGATGTTGTACACCAAGGCTTTGTTATTCTGGCTGACTGTGGGCTACAGGGAACCGGATAACCCATTTTTTAAGGACACCAACAGTGAAACATGATGAACATCTATTGTAATGGCTGCAGCCATGGACCCCACAGCCTGGAGAACTTCCCCTCGCTGACACCTTCTTTTGACAGAGTATCACACGCACTTGCAATCTTAACCTCTGAAATCTGTGAGCTGGAAGAGATACCAGACAGGATAGAGTATCGAAAACTACCCCTATAAATTCCAGCTGTTGTGTAGGTTCTAAGTTGGATTTCTCCCAGTGTACAGTGATTCCCAGGGACTCTGCTAGTGAAAGGGTGTATTAGAGGACCATAGTCAGAAGATGCTTGGTGGGGGCGGAGAGTAGCCAATCGTCCAAATATGGAAACACCTGGAATCCTTGAAGTCTCAGATGAGCTGTCACCACTGCTAGACATTTTGTGAACACTCTGCGGGTTGTCGAGAGACCAAATGGCAGGGCTCGGAACTGGTAATGATAGGCTCCTAGCTGGAAGCGAGGAGACTCCTGGAGCATTTGTCCATTTTGATGTGGTAATATGCATCCTGGTGATCTATCGAGCACATTCAAACATTCTCCCTTAAAAACGGGAGAATGGATTGAATAGTGACCATGCAGAACTTGGTTTGTACAATGATTTGTTTAAGTGGCTGAGATCCAGGATGGGTCTCCAGTCCCCAGTCTTTTTTAGCACTAAAAAGAATCTTGAGTAAAACCCGGATCCGGAGTGGTCTGGAGGAACTGGTTGGATGACTTTTTTTTGACACAGCTTTGTTATCTCTGAAGCCGCTTCTTCCCTTTGATTGGGTGGAATATCGGGAAAGTTTTTTGTAGGTTTTGGACAGGAAGTTAGAGGGATGTAGTAGCCTCTGGAGATTATTCTCTGCACCCATCGAGCGTTTGTAATAGAGTGCCAGGCAGTTTGGTGCAGAGAAAAACGAGCCCAGACTGTTTCCAGAGGAAAGCAATCGGGCAATGCTTCAGAAACATTGATAAGACCACCCAAAAAAGCAATCTCTGGAGTCTTGGTTTCGGGGACCCCCTCTGCCCCTAAAGGGGCATGTTCCACCATTGAAGCCCCCTCTGCCTCTGGGGGAATCCTCGCCACGTGCGTTACAGAAAGGATCCTGAGATTTCTTGTGCCAGATTTTCCCACTCCTCTGGTTCCTGGAAAAAGACAGTTGAGGCTTGGAAAAACGTAGGAGATGGCAGACAGTCTTTCTGTCTTGATCGCACCTGGCTAGTGTGTCCTTCACTTTAGAACCAAACAAGGAAGATGGTTCAATAGGGGTGTTCAAAAAGGAGGACTTGAAGGAGACTGCAAGATCACAGATGCGCATCTAGGCATGACGCCTCATGACTATGCCTGCACCCACAGCTCTGGCCGCCCCTTTAGTTGCATGGAAGAGAAGCCTCATGGACGAATTGGAAATAGATTCAAGGGTGGCAAGTTGAGAGGCAAACTTGTCCTGTGCCTCGTCAGAAATTTGGCCCGCGTGGGATCCAGAAAGTTCTGTAATCAGATCTCTTTGGAGCCTGGTGAAGTGTGCCAAGTAGTTCAGGGACCTGACAGCTAAGGTCGCTGAAGCAAAGACTCACTTCCCCAACCTGTCCACAGCCCAAGACTCCCTGTTGGGTGGGTGGACAGTAGGACTTTCTTCCACTACATCCTTTTTAGTGGCCGCCGCCACCACCACCACCACAGAGTCAACTGGCAAACCTTTGGACCAGTGTGGATGCTCTTCTGGGGGAGAAAGAATCTTATCAGGTCTCCGGGGAATGGCCTCAATAGTGGCAGGGTTCTGTCATGCACACTGCACGATGAGCTGGATTAACTCATCAGCAGGTGGGGTCACCCAAGAGGTAGAAGGCCAGGAGCGAAAAGCCTGCAGGAACACAGATTCCTCCAAGGAAGGATTGGAGGGCTTCCAGCCACCCCTCTGTTTTAATATTTCCAGGATATCTCCGAAAGGAGACATCATCCGGGGGTGACCGTGGGGACCCCTACCCATCATCGTGGTCCATGTCTTCTGTCAAAAGACTCTTCAGGAGAGTCTATGCACTTCCTCTTGCATGCCTTCTTACAAGGAGTTTCCTCAGTGGGAATATCTGAGGAAGACACGGAAGGGTGGGTACCCCGAACTGGGGTTTCTTGAGGCTTCTCCTCCCGATGTTCCGCGGAGGTGACTCATGGTAGCTGTAGCTCAGAGGGAGCAGAATGAAGTTACGTCAGAAGAGCGCTTCCCAAAGCAAGCACCCTCTCCATCACCCAAAAAGCAGGCCCGCCCGAAGAGTGGGAGCATGGAACCGAGGACGACAACCTTGGAACCGGGGTGACACCCTGCTCCGTCCGACCCGCTCCCAGAGATGGAGCCTCAAGTGGGATCAGGGCAGGCTTTATCTCCGTAACAGTGGTCTGAACCGATAAAACATTCGGAACCGTGCCCTGAACTGAGGACTCCACCCCCCAACCATGAGTCTGAGGAAGGAACGATTCTGTCGGACCCGAAAACCAAAGGGATGGCCTAGAAGCCTCAGTGACAGTCACTGTCAGCACCAAGGAACGGGGTTCCACAAAAGACGGCAGAGCAATGGACTTCGGAACTGACAGGTCCGAAGGAGGAGTATACATCCTAGCAGAGACAGACCCAAGTCCCAGAGGGGGATGAGTCTTTGGAACATTTGGTATCCCTTTGACCGTTAACAGCTGATCCAACAGGCGCACCACATCAAGTTCGGATAGACTCCTGGTGGACCACGTGGATACTCCTGAAGGGGAGTCGGGTCAATCCAAAAAAGGGCTATACATTTGACCCAGGAAAGGATCCAAAGAGGGGGAGTATTGGGTCCGTGGTGTCTGAACTAGTGGCACCATAGTTTCTAATTTGGAGACAAGAAGCAAAGAAATCAATGGTGCAGTAAAAGGGCTCAGTGCCAATGAGGCACTGGAGTCGATGTCATGGGTTCCAAGTAATGACAGAGGTCGGAACCGCTTTCGATGTAGTCGAAGGCAAGGACGGAGCAGTAGCTGTAGTCGAAGGTAAGGTCAGTGCCGTAGCTGTAGAGGAAGACAAGGTCAGTGTCGTAGCTGGAGAAGTCGGTGCCGAAGGAGGCACAGACATCGAGAATCTGGTAATATCCATGGTTTGAGTCATAACAGTATTTGGAGCAGAGCTTGGAACAGCAGTAGTCAGAGCCGAAGTAGCATGTCTATGCTCAGAGGAAGTTTTATGGGCCTTATATGTTTAGGTGACTTACCTCTATCAGCAGCAGGTGATGAGAGTTCAGAATGGGGACGTTTCTTGTCCTTCATTGGAGGCGTTGAGACCTCTGACAAAGAAAGGGCCGCTGAGAAAGGAGAAGCAAGAAGGCCTTTCAAAATCAATTTATTCTTACATTCATTCAGCATCTGCTGACTGAAACTTTGACAGGGGGGTTGAGCAAAGAGGTGAGAAACCCCCAGGCAATAAACGCAGTCGCCATGAAAGTCACTATTAGGGAGTTTACCATTGCAAGAGGTGCAATGCTTAAATCCAGAGGACCCTTTTTTTTTTCCAGACATGTCCAAAACACACTTGCAAGTTTTTTAAATTAGTGTCCCAAAAATGGAAAATGCCTGGAAAGGAAAGAAGGAAGAAAGGGAGTTGCTACCAATAATGGTATCAAGAGATACAACAAGGGTAAGGAGAGAGCGTACCAGCGATGGTAGGAAGAATTACCCAATGGGTAGACCTAAGTATGAGAAAATTACAAAAAACTCTAAACGAGTAAATTAGAAAGGAGAAGTGACTAGATGAGAGAGCTATATCAAAAATATCAAGAAAATTATCAAGAAAAAAATACCACTTAGCTTGACAGCTCAGTGAAAAGCTGCTATATGGCTATGCGGCAAACAAGACCGGAGGTAACACGGAGAAGGGCACTGCAAGTAGCAGCTTAGTTCGAGACTTTTTTGGTGCATGCGACCTTAGGAAGACATGGTTTCAAGGGGCTCGGAACCGAACCCATCAGTGATGAATGGAAAGAAGATTAACAACATCAGATTATATTTTATGATAGTGACCTAACAGTGTAGGAGGAGTTAAAGAAGGTGAAGAAAGCAGCAGACATTATGCAGAGATCATTGAGACATCTGTATTTTAATAACTAATTTGATTATTACGAAGCATCAGAAATTAGTTTGAGATGCATCACAGAGAATTGCTGAAGGTTTAAAAAGAGAATATGAGGCTAATTCTGGCCAAGATCCAGTGGTGATAGTGGAGATATTCAATTAATACTATCAACAGTTAATATCAGCTCCAGAATGAATGGGATTAAACATGAAAAAGATTCTAGATTATTTATATCGTTTACATCTGTTGAAGCATGCAAGGAAAGAGCTGCAATCAAGAATTAGAGAGTTTCTCGAGAGCAAGGGAAAGGTGAAACTCCAGACAGTGATAGCATTTCAAGAGAGTTTTGGAATACTCAGAGAAAATCAATGAATATTTTTAATATGCTATTGGAGACTAGAGATAATTCCTCCTCCTGGAATGAAACAGGACTTTTAAACAGAGAGAGAAACTATGCAAGTATGACCACTAGTGATAACTAAAACTTGTATCTATTACTGCAAAGAGACTGGCAAGATACTGCTCAGATTCCTGAAACTGATCAATGTGGATTTTTGAGAGGAAGGCAAATATATGTTAATATTTTTAAAACGTGACGTTGACAATGGAAGCAGTTAAAAAAGCATAAAAGTTAGATAAGAGATCATCCATCTTCACATACAAAATGTCTTCGATGTTTGAGAGTTTTTAACTCACTTATGTTTCTAAAATGAGAAATTATACAAGATTTTGTTAATTCTGGTAATATACACAGCTTCTGTTAGCTCAAACTTCATTCAGGATTATCTTTGACATTAAATTTATCTAGGGGAATAAGGCAAGAATTGCCCAATGTTGCCAGTTTTGTTTGCTTTATATCTCAAAGCTTTAAAAGCAATAAGGAATTTTAATATTTAAAGGGATATTTAAGATACCAGGAAGAAATAATCTCTTTTGTTTATGTGTCGATACATTTAACAAACTCTCGTCAGGATACTGACTGTTAATTTGAACTTCTGGACTAGAATGGTATGATTTCAGGTTACATGGTGAATAAAATGAAGGCAATGGCAAGAGGAATAAATCTTTAATCTTCAAATACAATGCAGAAGCATATTATTATTTATGGCAAGAAATACATTAAGTACTTCTGAATTTGGTTATGACATAGCGTAATCAAGTCTACTGTTACAACATAAGACAAACTGAGGAAAAGACCAATGCTCACTTTTGCAAAATGAGGGGGCTAAAGTTGGTTACATGGTCTACTGTTCTGCAGTTTTTTTTATTTTCTCTACTCTTAGTTTATGTATTCCGAGTGTTATCAGTCAATATTATAGCTAATTGTTTGAAAACAGAAGTATAATGTCATATTATATCTGGGATGGAGGCAGACTCAAACTGTTAAGGGTGTGAAGAATGAATACTTGGTTCCTGACAAAGTACAGTTGTGACACAAACTATTAATTGTAGATGTGAGAAGTACATTCATAGCTGCATTATTGACTCTCAGGAATCCTGACTTGAGAGGCCTGAGTTTCCAGAACTTCACCCCCTCCCCCTCCTGGCGTAGCTGACGTCCACATACATGGATGTCAAGACATCAGGAGTATAAAGGGATATCAGCTGGTCCATTTTCTGGTTATTCTTTTCTGACTGAGGCAGTTAACCACAAAGGTGCTAAGCATACCACTCCCTTGGGGGGGGGGGACTAACAGCAGAACCCCCAAAATTGCCTCACTAGACTGCTGCAAAGCCCTGAGGAGGGGAACTGCCTGTTCAGGGGGTAATTAAGTATGGTGAAAGTGGATAACTTGAAGGGAGAGAAACAGTACATTTACTGTTCCAGTACTAAATCTACAGCTATGTTAAGTTCCTAACACAACTGCATTATGTTTGTTGCAATATTCAATGCTGCAGTACTGACTTTAGGGAAGACTCCCAGAGCTTGAAGATTAGAAGGTAGCTGGCATTTGGAAAAAGCAGAGGTTAACAGCAGAACACCCTTAATAACCCCAGCCTTGGAAGCATTGCTTAAGCTGCAGTGCTTGGAAATGTGCATACAGTAGAGTAGGTTACCTGCCTCTAAAATAGACTTGGTGCTAACCCCAATCAGAAAGGTAGTGAGTAGATGTAGCTGCAACAGCCACTGTGGAACAGGCCTCCACATGACCTGGAACTGTATTGCCACAACAGGAGTAACAGAAGCAGATGGACTGTAACATCTATTTAGATGTGGTTTGCTTTCCTGCCTTTGGCAAAGGAGATTAATAACCAAATAGAAATCCTGATGTGCTTTGTTCTGTCAGAATAAAATATTAGTTGTCTGTGGACATGAGGTTAAGGGGGATTCTTTCACCCTTATTCTGTGGTGATGTGAAACATACACTGAAGTGAATAGCCTGGTTGAAGGATAGGTATATAGCTCCATTAAATTAGGCAGGAAGGAAAAGTCAATCTATAGTGTAATTCTATCCTTGTGGAATACCAGAAAAGCTCTCTGCACATAAGGGCTTGCAGCTCTAAAATCTTCTAGCACAGGTTAATACCACCAGCAATGCAGTCATTCAAAACAGAAACATGAGAGAAATGGAAGCAACATGCTCAAAGGGGAGTAGGTGAGTTTCTCCAAAACAAAGTTTAGGTCCTATGATAGAGTGCCTTCCTTTCTGGGTGATTTCAAATGCAAAAGTTCCTTAATTAATTACTTAACTGGCAATTAGGAATAACAAAATGCATCCGGTGGCAGACATGTTCCATTACCGAAGCATAGGCTAGGTTTGTTTTGTAGAGGTCTGACAGGTAAAGCAAGGAAAAAGTGACATCTGAACAATATCTGCATCCTTGCTTATATGGCACTGGAAGGAGTGAGTCTTCCACCTTTGTTAAATATAATTCCTCTTTCCCTTACATTGTGCTTTCAGGCCTATTTCACGATGCACGGCATGCTGTCAAAAAACACAATTCTGAAAAGGATGACTGCTAAATCAACTACACTGTCGGCTTTAAAGTTAAGAGATTCACACACTGAACAAATGAACGGCTCTTGCCCTCGGTAGATTCTGCAGCAGTGATGATCAATATTGCCTGGGCAAAAATTAAGTTAGTAAGCATTTTTGGCTTATCCTCATTTATCTTCTGCAGCACCCTAGGGATTAAGGGTACTAAAGGGAAAGCATACAGAAGCAGACATGCCATAGTAATGGAGACAGCATTTGCTGGATTCCAGTAATGGAAGCTAAGACAAGTGCAATATTTGCAAGACTGTCTTGTTTTTTTGAAAAGCAAAAGAGTCTACATATGGAGCACCCCCACTTGTGAACTGTGTTCAGAAACCTAACCCTATTTAGTATTGGTTCATGCTGATCTGCTTCTGCTTTGAGAAGGGATACACACAGGCTCACAGTCCTGTTTCCTGAGTCAGCTCTCATGCCTGCATTGCAACTCTTTGAAACAAGAATGAGTGCACTTCTGTTTTATTTTTTTTTAACACCCTTATTAACTTCACGCATTTTGTAGTGACATGGGTACATGTATAGTTAGAAAACATATTACAAGATTTTTCCTTTTCGTGCATTATACATGTTTTTTTTCTAAACTATTATTCACTCTATGGCAGAAAAGGATATGTCAGAAAAGACTAAACAGATGCTACAAAAATTGGGAAGCTTTTGACTACGGATATGGACAGTAACGTACAAGCAATGAAAATGTTGCTAGTCTTTTATTATATGTAGGGCAGGCATACTTTTCTCAATCAGATTCTGTGGAAGGTTGGGCGCCGGGCTGGCAACTCAACACTGTAAAACTCCACTGCCAATCATGAGCAGACAGATGATCCGCTGTGGCAACCCCTAATTGGGAAAAGCCGAAAGAAGAAGAAGATTAAAAGCCATGGACTATTATTAAAGATTTGAAGGAATTTATATGGGAGGGAAAGAGGGCAATAGTTAAGAGGGATAAGTTGTTTCTCGCCAAAAAATAAGGTGGTTTAGGATTACCAGAGTTGAAGAGGTACCTTGGGGCTAGTCAATGCTCATATACATAAACATGAGCAGAAGACTGCAAATCAAATGAAATAAGGACAGAATAGGATTTTGGATGCAGGCCCTTTAGAACAGCCACCACCATACAGAATACAACATTTACAAAGTAGCAGAAAGTATTTTGAGAACTAAGCCAACACTCGATGGAAAAAAGGAGATTTTTACCAATAGGGATGACTGCAAGAATGGGCTTAGAAAATAAGCAAGAGGAATTTACAGGGGAAAATTATCAGGATGAGGGTGAACTCCTGGAGAAAGATCTTGATATGCCATTGGACAAAGAATACAACTCCGATTTTACTGGAATAACTTTGTGCATTAAACACACATTTAGGTTCTCTCTTATCCACTTTTAAGTTACCTTCTTGAAACTCTAGCAAAAGAGGCATGTAGTAAGTGTCATTCCTCAAAGAAAAACGGGAAACAGGAGAGCCTTTTTTGCTTGAAGTTAACTGCTCACACCACAGGGGCACTCTCTAAGCAATGGTTCTGGTGTCTTGAGAGTAGGGAATGACAGGCCAAAAGGCCTGCATGCTAATGTGAGGTGAGGCTCAAACTAGCCAAAAAACATTGGGAAACTCAAAGAATGCACTACTTGTCTGAACTCAATGTGTATCCTTGAAGAACTAGAGTTAAAAGCTAATAAATACCATGGCGGCTAAAGGATGAAGCAACTGTACGAAAAATATCTGCATGCCAAATTGTCCTAATTTCTGCACTGTATGATCTTTGAAATTATCAAATATAAATCGCTTATCAGATCTGCAAACCTGTCCACTCCTCTGGGGCCAAGCTTCTGAATGAGCACCAAACCAAGAACTTCTTTCACTTGGCCAAATAAGATTTTTTAGTGCTTGATCTCCCAGCACCATGCAGGATGTGATCATCATCTTAGGAAAGCCTATTCTTAAAAGGCATTTGGCTGTAAGGATTCATGCAGCTAGTTTCAAGATTTTGAGGTTCGGATGAATTAAAAGTTCCCCTTGTCCTACAACAGCAGCATATTGTGCTGCAGGAGTAAAAGATATCCTCTCTCAATCATCTGAACTACAACAGAAATCATGGCTGTCTGAGCCAAAGAGAAGTCATACGTAGAATACTGACCTTATCTCAACTAATCTTTTGCAACACTGTTAGTAAGAGATCTAGGGAAGGAAAGATGAACAAAAGATACCTGTATTTGGATATGTTGTATCCATCTAATGCCCAGACATGTGCATCTGGAGAAAAAATGTCTGCAGCTGGTGGTGGTAAAACATCCCATGACAGACCCCACCTCACTCATTCACATGTCTAACCTAAACACTCCTGCATCCTATTTCCACATACAGCTGCTAATGCTAGACCTGCTTAATTAATCTGCAATCATTCTCAGAAGACAGACTATAAAATGGAAATACAAGCAATCCTAAATGCAGTGTCAGCTCCCACACCATTAAAGTTAACCTGCAGAGCTGGCAAGAGTGAACGTCATCACACCCTCATTTGTTTACATACCAAATAACTGTGGTTTTGTCTCTAATGATGCTGGAATTCCAAGTACTAGTTCTGAATTGAAGACTTTCACAGCCAAAAATATTGCCATTGTCTCTTTCACAGTGATGTGTTTAACATAGTCTGTCTCCAGTTTTGTATTCACTTTCAGGTGTGCCATGTGCCCTCTACAATCAAGGTCTGACATCAGCAGTCAGGGTTTGTTTTCACAGGGCAGGGAAGGAGCACAGATCTTCCCAGCTTGAGCTCTGCTTGTCTGGTCCATTAAAATAACTCCTCCTTATTGGCTGGAATGAGTGGTAATACCTAAATAAACGAAAGGAAATGTTGCTGTCAAAGGCTCCTGAGAAAGCAGTGTTATCCTTGTTGCATGTAAACCTGGCAAATGGTACCATCAAATTTGAAGACGACATATGGCCCAGGGCCCACAGCATGCCCTCGTTACTTTGGACCTCAAGGGCAAAGTCCACAAACACAAGTTTAAGTTACAGGGATTTCTCCTGAGATAGACAGAGGTGGACCCTCTTTATATCCGGAACAGATTCCAAGGAAGATTTTCAACTTCTCTGGGACCAGGTTTGACTTTTGGGAGGTTCAGGAAGAAATCTAGGATGGTAAAGCAACTAAAGGTCATGAACCAGCATCCGGTCATACCAGACAGTTAAGGGGCTAAATAAAAAGATAGCTATTCAATTAAGGGTAAATGTGGATGCCCAATATACTCAGCAATGCAAACACTGGAGCCAGGCACTTCGTCAATACATGTTCACTGCAGACAGAGTGAACATGAATAAAATGAACTGGAAATGTCTGTCACCTACTTTGAGTCTTCAGTAAAAGCTGTGCAAATAAACTTAACAGTAAATGTTCTGAATTATCATGGCTGCAGTAGCCTCAGCTATATCAGTTACATTCTACACAAGATATAAGAGCTGGTCAGCTTCCAAAGCTTACCAGTGCATTTTCCACATGCCCAGTCAGTCAAGTCCTCTCAAGATGAGCGGTCTTAAAGACAGGTCTAGGTACCAAGCCCTACAGAGCTATCATGACAAGACAGAGAGAGAGAGACAGAGAGGGAGGCTCTGAGCCCTGAAAGGACAATGCTAAGAAAACAAAAATGTCCACACCCTGACAAATAGTGCACCAGGAAACAAAGGGGGTGGAAAAAGTGAGCAGCTACTGCAACAGTGATCATTCGAACATCTACTGTTATGGTACATTTAAATACACATCTGTACTACATTCATCATATTGATCATTGCTGCAGTAGCCTTTGCTATATGGGTAGACTACCATAGCTTACCACATTAGACAGGTGGAAGAAGGTCCCAGGAGCCACTGGAGAATAGTCCTAGAAAAGGTTTGCTACAGACCTAGAGAAGTAATCAAGCTTGTAATGCTTTGTAAAGTATGTAGAGGGGACCAAGTTGCTACTTCTGGAATACATCTAGAATCCAACCCTTTTTAAAAAGCCATAGACGAAACCAAGGCCCTGGCAGAATGGCTCTTGATCCTACCTGGAATAGTTTTGCTGTGGTGAGTACAACAAAAAGTATTAAATAGCCTGAGCCAACCATTTGGAAATACTCTGCTTTGACACAGGTTGCCCCTCCTTACCTTCACAATAAATGAATATTAATGCAAAACTCTGAAAGATTTAGTTCCGTCAAGGTAGTACCTAAGTTGTCTGTGGACATCCAAGGTATGGAGTATCCAGTCTCCATCATTTTTAGGTTCAGGAAAAAATGGAGAGTTGGACAGTTTAGCTTAATGTAAATGCTAACACCACTTTAGGCAAAAAAGAAGGATTAGTTCTCAAAGAAACCTGTGCAAGAAATGAGAAAGGGTTGACTCAGCACAACAGCTTCCAACTGAGACACCCTTCTTGCAAAACTCAGAGCAATCAGTAAAACTTTCCTTGTGTTAGGAAAGTACAGTTGTGTACACTTACCATAAATGTAGATGTTGGAGAGTTTTCACTGTTGCAGTCATTACATTTGGGTAATCTGCTGGCAGGTTGCCGTCAGTCGGCCTGATTAACAAAGTCTTGGGTCCTGCATCGGTTGCTGTCCCTTCTTCCATGATGTCAGGTCATCAGGGGGTATAAAACATGTAGCCGACGCCATTACATCAGTTTTTCTTGCCCCAGATGTCAGGTGCCCCCCAAATGGGGAGCAAAATATATACACACATTATATATATATATATATATATATATATATATATATATATATATATATCTATATATATATATATATATATATATATATAGAATAAAAAACACAAAACATGTACCTCCAAAAGCAAATACACCAAAAAGGCTTTTAAAGATAGTAACAGAAATGAGAGGTATAGTTATAGAAAAATCAGGGGGCTGGAGGGAGGGTAACCACGACTGCAACAGTGAATACACTCTAACATCTACATTTATGGTAAGTGTACACAACTGTACTATGCTCTTAATGTTTCACTGTTGCAGTCATTACATTTGGGTAGAATCCCAAAGCTATGGTTGGGAGGATGGATTTATACAGCATTAGGAGCAGCTAAAAGGCCCTGCAGGACAGCAGTGGCAAAACCAGCTATGGATTTAGAGAACAGAGGTAAATGGTAATGTTTGGTGAACGTATGAACTGAGCTCCAGGTAGCAGCTTCTAGAATGCGTCTGGTAGGAACCCCTCTGAGAAAGGCTGCAGAAGTAGATGCAGCCCTGGTGGAATGAGGTCTGATCTCCTTGGGGACAGGTTTACCATGGTGCATATAACAGAAACAAATACAAATGCTTATCCATTTGGAAATAGTCTGTTTTGAAATAGCCTTTCCCTCTGCCCCTGCAGCAAATGCCACCAGTAATTGTTCAGATTTTCTTAGAGATTTTGTCCCGTTTAAGTAGAATCTTAGTTGTCTGTGCACATCCAATGAATGCAGAATCCGCTCACCCTTGTTCTGTGGATTTGGGAAGAAAGTTGGCAGATGAATGGTCTGATTGAGGGCCACACTAGATACCACTTTAGGCATAAAGGATGGATTGGTCCTGAGAGCCACCGTGTCTGGGTAAAAAATAATGAAAGGCTCCACTGTCATAAGAGCCTGTAGTTCTGAAATCCTTCTAGCTGAAGTAACTGCTAAAAGAAAAGCGGTTTTCCAAAAGAGAAATTTTAGGTCTGCAGTAGCAGCTGGCTCAAAAGGAGGTAGAGTGAGTTTCTCCAAAACAAAATTGAGGTCCCATGCAGGAGTTGGTGCTCTCCTGGGAGGTCTTAAATTTATGGCCCCTCTGAGGTACTGCTTTAGCAGAGGATGAGAAAAGAGGGGAGGCTCTGTGTTGTAATGAGCTGAAATAGCAGAGGCGTGGATTTTTATGGAAGAAACAGATAGGCCCTTGTGAAGCATGTCAGTTAAGTACTGCAGAATCTGAGGAATATTGGGCATTGCTGTGCTTATTCCTTGTGCTTGGTTCCAGGCACAGAATCTTTTCCATTTGTCAGCATAAGATTTTCTAGTACTAGACCTTCTAGCCTCCAAAATGACATCCATCACAGGTTTGCTGAGAGATGTAACTGGTGAAATTAGTTGATTAGCCATGCTGCAAGATTCAGAGTTTGGAGCAGAGTGTGCAAAATTTGATAGTTCTGCTGAGACAGTAGGTAAGGTGTCTGAGGCAGGTACTACGGAGGAAGGTGCGACATATTGCGCAGTAGTGGGTACCAGTGTTGATGAGGCCAGTCTGGAGCAATCGGAATCATTTTTGTTTTTTCCTGTCTGACTTTTAGTAAGAACTTGGAGAGCACTGGCAGAGGGGGAAAGGCATGGACTGATAGGTTTTTCCAGCTGAAGGATAGGGCATCCACTTTCCAAGCTTTTTTGTGATGAATTCTTGTGCAGAATTTGT
Source organism: Protopterus annectens (assembly GCF_019279795.1). NCBI lineage: Eukaryota > Metazoa > Chordata > Ceratodontiformes > Protopteridae > Protopterus > Protopterus annectens. The sequence goes on along the minus strand of NC_056730.1, from coordinate 1,128,902,581 downwards.
CCAACTGATAGTTTTGGGGTGACGCAAAAAGATCTATGTCTGGGCTCCCCCAGTTGCGTGTCAACATGCTGAAGATTTGTGGATCCAGTTTCCATTCGTGTGGTTCCATAAGATTTCTGCTTAATTAGTCTGCCAGAGTATTTTGCTTTCCTGGCAGGAATTGAGCCTGTAGATGTATTTGATAAGTCAAAGCCGTGTTCCACAATGCCATGGCTAGTCTGTAAAGGGGGTAGGAATGGGTACCCCCCTGCTTGTTTATGTAACACATGACTGTGGTGTTGTCTGTCTTTATCAGTAGTTGTCCTGGATGAAGATAGTCCTTGAAGGCTGTCAGAGCATTCTGTACAGCTAGCATCTCTTTCTGATTGATATGTAGGTGCATTTGATTTGGGCTCCATTGGCCCTGAATGCATCTCCCTGCATGATGCACCCCCCCCAAGCGTAATCTAATGCATCTGTAGTCAGGGTTTGGGTGGCAGGGGTGTGGAATGAATGACAGTCCCTTGTTCTGGTGGCAGGCCTCTGCCCACCATAGGAACTCTAGTTGCAGGCAAGGAATGATAGGAATCATTTCCAGGCTGTGACAATGTTGACTCCCATAAGCTTTTTAGGTACCACTGCAGTTTCCTCATATGCAGTCTTGCATATGGAATTAGAAGAATGCAGGAGGCCATGAACCCCAAAGGCCTGCATAATTTGTCTTGCAGATAGCTGGGTTTTTGTGGCCACCTGTTTGAAGTAAGTCATCAAATGAATTTGTTTTTCTGGTGTAAGGTAATTCATCTGGGCAGTTGTATTCAAGCTTGCACCCAGGAATGTAATTATTTGAGAGGATACTAGTTGTGATTTCTTTTCGTTTATGGTATACCCTAGACAAGTTAGAAGCCGTTTTACAAATGCCAGATGTTTAAGAAGAGTGTCCTTGTTTTCTGCCCGAATTAGAAATACAACCGTCCAGGTAGGGATACATTTGAATATTTCTTTGCCTGCAAAATGCAATTACTGGTGCCAGGCACTTTGTGAAGACCCTGGGCGCAGTAGATAAGCCAAAGGGCAGTGCAGAGAACTGGTAATGCAAATAGCCTGCTTTGAAGCGGAGGTATCTTCTGTAACATTCACTGATTGGGATATGCAGGTAAGCCTCCTTTAAGTCTAAAGTTATCAACCAGGCATCCTTGCCCGACATAGGTAGTAACTGTTGGAGAGTCAGCATCTTGAATTTTGGAACATCCAGAAATGTATTTAGAATGGATAAATCCAGAATTGGACGCCATGATTTGTCTTTTCTGGGTACCAGGAAAAGTCTTGAATAAAAACCTTGTCCCTTTTCCTTTTCTGGTACTGGTTGAATAGCCCCCATATTCATGAGGGACATAACTTGTTTCTGGGCCTCTGTCCACTGATTTGGAGGCAGATCTGGCCATCTGTTTGGGATTGGCAACGTGTGGAAATTAAATCTGTATCCCTGGGATACTATATTTAAAACCCATTTGTCCTGGGTAATCAGTTGCCAGTTTTGTGCATGAAGTGCCAGTTTTCCCACCAAAGGGGCGGCCAAAAGAATAGTGCTTGGTGATTGTAGTAGAAAGTCATTGAGATCATAGGAAGGTGCCTTGTTTCTTCCAGATTTGGAGGTGGAGGCGCCCCATTGCTTTGTTTTAGAAGTTCCTTGCGACTGGAACGTGGAGCCTTTGGAATGCCTGGGTTTAACCTAAGCAGCTTTAGTGGGTACTGGAAAGGACCAGTTCTTAGTAGGCCAGTGCCTACTGAACTTGGGTGGCTGCACTTGTAGGAAATCTTTCACAGTTTGCATAGATTTAGCTTTATCTTCCATCTCTTTCAAAACTTCTTCAGCCTTATTACCAAATAGACATTCCTGTTGCAAAGGAGCATCCAACAATTTTGCTTTAACATGGTCAGGCAGATTTTGCTCCTTGAGCCAAGCATGCCTTCTTATCACAGATCCAGTTACAGCAGCCTTGCAAGAGGCCTCCAAGGAAACAAAACTACACTGCAAAGTATGTTTTCCAACTTGTTCAGCTGAATGCAATAAATCCTGCAACTCTATTTTCCACATAGTCAGAAATCAACATAATTTTCTGTTTACGTAAATCCATGACATGCTATTGTTATTTAAGCATATGAAATTGACAGTTTAAAGCCCTGATTGCCAAGGTTGCAGACGTGTAAACCTTCTTACCCCATCTATCCAGCGCTCTGGAATCTCTATCAGAAGGGGTAGGATTTTTAGCAGTGGAAGCCTTTATGCCATTGGGACCCTGAGAAATGGTTTCAGGGTCAGCAGTAGGGTTTTTGAAAAAGAATTTGTGGGAGTCAGGAACCCTGTAATATCTGTCTGTCTTACTAGGAGCCGGAGGCAGGGAATCAGGAACCATACTGGACTCTGAGAAAACATCATCAACAATGTCTAGAACAGGAGGTATAGCCAAAGGCCTATGCTGAGGGAGAAGAAAATCCCTAAGTCTCTTTTTAGATTCTGAGAAATCCTGACTTTCCCAGCGAAAGTGTTCCCTTAAGGTATGCAAAGTTTCTCCAAAAGAAAAATTCTCAGGAGGAGAAGCAGAAGGGATGGAATCTTCTGCATCAGAGTCCTCATAAGTGGGAATAGATAATTCCTGATCAGTAGAGGAATCAGAAGAAATAGAAATCTGATCTGAAGATTCATAGTCAGTGCCTTGCCTAGGCCTCTTAGCAGGAGGGGGATGGGTACCCCTGATCAAGGTAATTAAATCCTCAGCCATTTTGATCATTTGTTTTTTAGGCATTGGGGCCTGTACACGTGGACCAAACATCATTTTTTTTTAGACAAAGAAGTGGTTTTTGACCTTAGTTTTGAAGATGGCGTTGGTTTAATATACAAATCTTTAGGCCTGAAAATACCCTCAGAAGCCGGTGCCTGCTCAGCGGCTCTGGACCCATCTAAGGTAGAGACATCCGCAGGTTCAATACTTAAAGTATCTCGCGGCATACCGGACTCCGAATGGGTCTCAATAGAGGCCTGTGAATCAAAAGTGGCTGGTATCAGGGGCTGGGAAAGCGCCTCACTGAGTACCAGCAATTGGCTTAGGAGAAGCTTCATCGGTTTTGGACCTCAACGGTCTGTCTCTGTCTTTTTCTTTGCGTTTTTTAGGTATTCCGGTAGTCTGACTACTAACCGACATTTTTGGATAGTTAAATCTCGAGCCAAAATATTTAGAAGCAAAAATATACCGACGTTTAATAGTGCATTGATTAAATTTTGCACAAAACCGACAACAAGCTACATTGTGGTCCGGGCCTAGGCAAGGAATACAGTACAAATGGAAATACTTATGAGGTATTTGCTTCCCACAAGTAATACAATTATTAACTTTTACTGACATCGGTAAGGAGCAAGAAAAAGTTTCCCCAACGGGGCTACTTAGCTTTTAGTTGAAGACTTTGGTTCTGAAACTCAAAAACGAAAAATTTTTCCCCCCCAATTTAAGTTTTGCCGGGGCCGGGCAAAAAAAAATTTTTGCGAACCCCCGCTTCCCCCCCGGGGGGTTTTTTCCGGGCCCAAAAAAACCGGAAAAAAAAACCCCGCCAAAAGGGAAAAA
>NC_056730.1:1128443405-1128481033 GCF_019279795.1 Protopterus annectens | reverse complement strand
CAACCCCCTCGCGGTCCGGTTTCAAACGTTAACAACGCAGTGTCTCGGTTTCCTGAAACCGAAAGCGGTTCTTCCTTCAGCCGAAACATGCCTTCTACCGAGGCCTCTTCTAACCTGGTGGAATCGGCATCTGAAATCCAACCTGCAGTTGCGGTTTCTCTGGAATTATCTGACACTATTCCCTTGGATATTTCCACCCCTGCACGTGGAGCTGCTAGGCCTCCTGCAGCCATGTCCATTAAGGCCTTTGCCAGGGCTAAAGCTACAAAAACTGTGCCTGTTAAGACCTCTCACAGGCCCAGCTCCAGTACCCAAATGCTTTCTCTGGCAGAGGATCTCATTTCTTTAATCCGGGGATCCCAGACTCATCCAGACAGGGCCTCTCATCCACCTCCAGAGAAGAGGCCTAGAGCAGAGCCCCCTGAGCCAGTGTCCACAGATGATTCCTCTGATGATACAGATAATACAGACCCTCCAGAGGCTCCTTATTCCCCTTACGAAGACTCTGATGCTGAAGAGTCCATTCCTTCGGCCTCTCCACCTGAGGAATTTTTCTTTGGGGAAACCTTGCATGCTATGAGGGAACAATTTCAGTGGCAGGGCCAAGATTTCTCAGACTCCAGGAAAAGGCTTAGAACCTTTTTGCATTTACCACAACATAGGCCTTTAGCTATACCTCCAGTTCTTTCTGTTGTAGATGATGCATTTAATGATGCTTGTACTGCTCCTGATTCATTACCTCCGGCCCCTGCTAAGCCCGATAGGTTCTACAGGGTCCCGGACACACATCACCATCTATACAAGGCTCCTTTTGCAGATCCCGAGACTATCTCCCAGGGGCCTAAGGCTGTAGCAACTACCTCTGCTAAAAATCCCCTCCCCTCTGAAAGGGAATCCAGGTCCTTAGAGAGATGGGGTAAAAAAGTTTACACTTCTGCTACTCTGTCAGCTAGGGCCTTGAACTGTCAATTTCATATGATCCAATATCAAGAATTTATGCTTGACCAGTTAACTAAAAAACTGTCCTCTGATGAACCTTTTGATAAGAAGTATGTTCAGGAAATGGTACATAACATTCAGCAAGTTAGTAACCATTCTTTAAAATGCGGCTATGATGCACTGGAGGCTTCCTTTAGATCAGCCATGACTGGCACAGTTATCAGAAGGCATGCATGGTTGAAAGAGCAGGCCTTACCGGACCATGTCAAATCAAAACTATTAGATGCTCCCATGGACAAGGCCAATTTATTTGGTTCTCCTGCACAACAGGTACTGAAGAAGATGGAAGAGAAGGCAAAATCTGTACAAACAGTGAAAGATTTCTTACAGGTCCAGCCTCCAAGGTTTAGCAGGAATTGGCCCTCCAAAAACTGGTCCTTTCCAGACTCCTCTAAAGCACAGAGAGGCAGGAATAGGCGTTCAAGAGGCAGAAACCAATCCAGGGGTGCCTACAGGGAACGCCACTGGCAGGGTAACAACCAGGGAGGCACAGACGCAGCCACCACCACTGCAACAGGACAATCACAGTGACTTGGCTCTGGCACCGCCTACCAGGGAACAACTAGAAGCACCCTTAGGCGGAAAACTAGCTTTATTTTCAAAAAACTGGCATTACATCACAAGGGACAAGTGGATTTTGCAAACTATACACCAAGGTTACAGGTTTCATTTCCATACTCTACCAGGAAAGAGAGGAATGCCAAACCTACCTCCGAATCAAAAGGCAGAAGCTCTAAAACAAGTAAACCAAAGAGAGCTGTGGAAAAGGTACCATCTATGGAACAAGGAAAAGGATTTTACACCAGACTCTTCCTGGTACCAAGAAAGGAGAGCAAATGGAGGCCTATTCTCGACCTGTCCGCATTAAACACATTCCTCATTGTTCCAAAATTCAAAATGCTGACTCTACAGCAGCTTCTTCCCATGCTGGGCAAGGAGTCTTGGCTGGTAACTCTAGATCTCAAGGAGGCATACCTGCACGTCCCCATACGACCAATTTGCAGAAGATACCTCAGATTTCTTGCAGGATCAGAGCATTATCAATTCTCAGCATTGCCCTTTGGCTTATCTACTGCCCAGAGTGTTCACGAAATGCCTGGCATCAGTAATTGCATTGCAGGCTTCAGGGAATCCAAATTTACTACTACCTGGACGACTGCCTGATACAAGCGGACAACAAAAACAAGCTCACAGTAGACTTACAAAGAGTCATTTACCTGCTACAAGGCCTGGGATATACAGTCAATATAAAAAAGTCAAGGCTGATACCATCCCAAAGAATAACCTTCTTGGGTGCAGATCTGGACACATCAAAAGAAATGGCATTCCTAACTGCAGAAAAGCAAGAGCAACTACCTCTCTACTTCTTGGCATTAACAAAGCAGAACCATCTAACAGCAAGAAAAGTACTACAAGCCCTGGGCTTCATGGCATCCTGCATAATACTGGTCCCTCATGCCAGACTACATATGAGAAAGCTACAGTGGTACCTAAAGAATTTATGGTCTCAACACAAGCACAGCCTAGAAACCAAAATTCCAATAATACCATGCCTGAAGCAAGAGTTCCTATGGTGGGCACAGGCCTGTCAATCAAACACAGGATTGCCCTTCTACAGCATTCAACCAAGCCAAACCAACACAACGGACGCCTCCGACCTCGGTTGGGGGGCACACATGCTGGACAAGTGCATACAAGGCTTATGGACTCAAGACCAGCTGCACCCGCACATAAATCTAAAGGAAATGCTGGCAGTAAAAATGGCAATCCAGACATTCAGACCATTTCTCCGAGAAGGTCAATTGATAAGGACAGACAACACCACAGTTATGTGGTACATCAACAAACAGGGAGGCACACATTCATATCCTCTATGCCGGATGGCACTGGACCTATGGAATGTGGCTCTGAGCTACAACATTCAGTTACAAGCAATTTTTGTACCGGGAAAAGAAAACATTCTAGCACATACTAAGCAGGACTTCCACAGATGCCCACGAATGGATGCTGCATCCGGACATCTTCAAAGCCATTACAAAGAAATGGGGACTGCCAGAAATGGACTTATTTGCATCCCCACCAATCACCAGCTAAAGAAATTCTGCACAAGGACGTACCACCCACTTGCTTGGAAGGTGGACTCCTATCTTTCAGTTGGAAAAACCTGACAGCATATGCATTCCCACCACTTCCTTTGATGCACAAAGTGCTATTGAAAATCAAAGAGGACCATCCAAGGATCATTCTGATAGCTCCAGACTGGCCAAGGCAACATTGGTACCCATTACTAAGGAGCATGTCTCGGGAACAAATATGGGCACTACCCCTAGTTCCACTGCTGTTAACACAGAACAACTACAACATTCTGCATCCAAACCTGAAAACTCTGCAGCTGACTGCCTGGAACATTACATAAGATCAATTAACCCAAATTTATCCCAAAGGGTTAAAGACATTATCCTTGAGGCTCAGACCCTCAACAAGAAAAATTATGCAGCAAAATGGAAAAGATATCTCATTTGGAGTACTGCAAAGGGAGAAGATGTGTCACTGGTAAACATAGCCAACATCCTGGAATACTTGGCAGAGCTCTTCCACACAGGCCTGTCCTATTCTTCCATCAAGATACATGCATCAGCTATTTCGGCAGAATACAGAGTGGATCCTCCTGTCTTCTCACATCCTCTGCTGGCAGTTTCTGAGAGGAATTAAAATGTAAAACCTCCTAGGAAACCACCATTGCCAGCATGGGACTTGAACTTTGTGCTAGAAAATTGACACTCCTTCGAACCAGCAGCAACAGCAGACTTACATTACTTATCATGGAAGACTGCTTTCCTGCTGGCAATCACTTCAGCAAGAAGGGTATCTGAACTACAGGCATTAATGGCAGTGCAACCCTTCCTTATCTTCCATCAAGATAGTGTCCATGAGAACAAATCCTACATTTATGCCTAAGGTGGTATCCAGTGTGTCTTTAAATCAGGCTATCCACCTACCTACATTCTTCCCAACCCACAGAACAGGGAGAAAGACTGTTGCATACCTTGATGTACATAGACAGTTACGCTACTACCTGGACAGGACCAAGGGCAATAGAACAACTGACCAGCTACTGGTAGCATATGCAACAGGAAGGGAAGGAAAAGCAATTTCAAAACAGACAATCTCCAAGTGGATAGGAAATTGCATTAGATTTTGTTACTCTATGGAAAGAAAACTCCAGAGAACATCAGGCCTCTCTACAAGGGCTACAGCCACTAAGCCGGCTGATGCCTTTATACCCGAATAACTGCAGCTATGACGCCGGGTGAAGTACGACCAGCCGAGGCCAGACCCAGACTTTGGAATCCGACAAGGGCTGCCTGACAACAGGACAACCCATTTGTAAGGACTGCAGATGCATTCCTATCGGACATCTACATTTATGGTAGGTACAAAACTGTACTTTTCCAGCCCCCATGAGTACAGGAGCCTTCTTTCCTTGACACCACTAGATGTTCTTCGTGTTTCACTGTTGCAGTCATTACATTTGGGTTATCCCTGCCAGGGTAGCCCTCTGCTGGCCCGAATACCAAAGGCTTAGTATTTCTGCGTCGGTTGCTGTCGCTTGAGGACTGGCATAAGGTCATCAGTAGTATAAAGTAAGGCAGCCGACGCCATTACATCAGTGATTTGCCATGAAGCCCGAAGCAGAAGCAGTTCGATGAGTGCAGGTTGGCTACCTGAGTTTTCGCTCCAAACTGAAGTTGAAGTCTTTTAAAGCTAGTACCCCATTGGGGATCCTTTTTCTTGCACTAAGCTGTCAGAAAAGTTAACAATTGCCTCTCCTGTGGAAAACAAATACCACACAGAGATTTCCACTCAGGCTGTCCTTGTTTAGGCCCAGACCATGATGTCCCCTGTCGCTCTGTGCTTTCAGTGCTAGAACTATCCATTGTCTGGCCCTTATTGTAGCCAGATATGCACATTCTTGAATTCTGATATGGCTTCAGTAAGCCATCCAACAGCAGACCTTCCAAAAGTAAAGATTGCACAGGTCCAAACCTACCAAGATGCTTCCGTTAAGCTAGCCATCAGTCCTCTGGAACTCAGTGAGGCGCTTTCGCAGCCCCTAATGCCCGCTTCTGTTGATTCACAGGCCGCTACAAGACCCATTCGAGTCTGGTATGCAGCAAAACTCTTGACTAAGGATCCTGTCGCCTCTACCTTGATTGGGTCCGAGCCGCTGATTAGGCACCGCTTCGAGGAAGTCTTTTCGACTACCACATCTTGACACAAACAGTCTTCGCGACTACCATTCTTTCAAAACTAAGTTTCTAAGCCCAGGGTTTGAACCACACCCAAGAAACCGACCCACTCTCAGGCGCCTGCTACATTCCCTACATCTCAAATGCTTAAAATGGTGGAAGGACCTTATGCTGATCAGGGGAAGCCAAGCTACCCCCTGAAAAAGGAAGAGAGATCTGTCCCCTGTAGTTTTGTCTGAACAGATGAATCTGATGCATCTGACTATGAAGACATGCAACCCCTCTCCACATAATGAGGCTTCTGATCCAGAGGACTCAATTCCTTCAGTGGATTCTGATCAAGAGGACTCCATTCCTTTAGCCTCTTCCCCCAGAGGATTATCCTTTGGGGGAAACCCTGCATACTTTAATGGAGCATTTCCAGTGGGAGAGTGGACTCTCAGTCTAAAAAGAGACTCAGGGAATTCTTAGATCTTCCGCAACACAGACTTTTGGCCATCCCTCCAGTCCTGGATGTTGTGGATGATGTTTTTCTTGAATCTAGCTTGACTCCTGATGCCCTACCTCCTGCTCCCATAAAACCAGACAGGTACTGTAGAGTCCCTAAATCATGCAAATAACTTTTTATCTAGCTGCTGGCCCTGAGGTCACAAGGGCCAAAGGGATTAAAGCAACCTCTGCTAAGAATCCCACACCCTCAGACAGGATTCGAGCATTGGACAGATGGGGTAAAAAGTATATACCTCAGCTACTCTTGCTATGGGCACTAAATTGTCAGTTCCATATGCTGAAATTTCAGCAACATACCCTGGAACACCTTAAACATGTCTTCCTTCCTGCTTGGACAGAATCAAAAGATTTACAAGATGTAATGCATTCTGCAAGCCAAGTAACTAAACACACTTTGCACTGTGGTTTTGATGCATTAGAAGCTTTTGCAGGGCAGCAGTCACTGGTTCTCTCATTAGAAGACATGCATGGCTTAAGGAACAATGCCAGACCATTTCAAATCTAAATTGTTGGATACCCCTTGCACAAAGAACTTATTTGGCACTTAGGCAGAAGAGGTCTTAAAGATGGAAGAAAAGCAAAATCTATGCAAACAGTTAAGGATTTCTTACAAGTCCAGCCCCTAAGTTCAGTGGCATTGTCCCACAAGCACTGGTCCTTTCCTGCTCCAAGTAACCTAGCCTAGGCCCGTGGAAACAGACCACCCAGACAGCAGCCCCAGTGAATGCAGAGATCTAAGCAGTGGACTACCTCCACTTCAATACCAGAATTCTAACACCCCTTATGGTAAGAACTCACAATGACTCACCTTCTCCCACCCACCTTCACTTTACCTGTAGGAGGAAAACTCTCATTTCCCAAGCACCTGGGCCACCATAACAAGGACAAATGGGATGTTCATGTTTCACTGTTGCAGTCATCACATTTGGGTTCATGTTTCACTGTTGCAGTCATCACATTTGGGTTATCTGCCTGCAGGTAGCCCTCAGCTGGCCTGAGTAGCAGAGTCTTGGGATTTCTCGCCGGATGCTGCTTCTTCCATGACGCCGGTATAAAATGCAGCCGATGCAATTACATCAGTCTTTCTTGCTGTGCGGTGCCTGAAGCAGAAGTAGTTTGCAGTGCCGTTGGCCGCCTTGAAATTTTCGTTTTTGAGTTTCAGACCTGAAGTCTTTAAAAGATAAGTACATGGGGATCCTTTTTCTTGCTCTAACTGATGTCAGAAAAATTAATAATTGCCTTGCCTGTGGAAAGCAAATACCTCAGAGATTTTCATTCTTACTGTATCACCTATTTTTGGCCCAGACCAGACATCTCTGTCAGTTTTGTGCCTTGTTCAATGCCGAACTATTCATCGGGCTATTTTGTTGCAAATTCTTGCTCTCTATCTCCAGATTCAAATGGCAAAGCCATCCAACTACCGCCTCTGAAAAAAAACATAGGATAAAGACAGATATGTCCAAAACTGCACACGCTACCATTAAACTAGTCGCCAGTCCGGGTACTCAGTAGGTGCTTTCTGCGATACCCGCTTACAGATTCGCAGGCCTCTAGTGAGACCCATTAGTCCGGTTTGCCAGATGCTTCTTGACTATAGAACCTGTGGATGTCTCTACTTTGGATGGGTCTGGCTGCAGCAGGCACTGGCTTCTGAGGGTGTATTCAGGCCTTCCGATTTTCATATTAAACTACTGTTCAAATCAAAAATAAATTTCAGGCAAAGTTACTACGCCTAGAAACAGACGACCAAAGCGCATTCTCAGGCCCACATGCCACAAAATCAAATGCTTAGAATGGCTGAAAACCTTATTACTTTAATTAGGGGAAGTCAGCCTTCCCCCTCAAAAAGACCAAGAACTGATTATCTGAAGTTGTTAACTTCCTAATCATCACTGATGGGTACGGTTCTGAGCCCTCAGAACTGAGTCGGCCTTGTACCAGGATGCACCAAAATTCAAGCTAAGCTGCTACCCACAATGCCCTTTGCTCAGTTACTCAGATCTTGTTTGTCACGCAGCCATATAGCAGTTCACTTATTCTCCAGTTAAGTGCTTTATTCAGATATATTTACTAGTTTTGAAAACGTTTTTGTAATACATTGTTTTCTATATTGCTTCAGCTCTACCCACATGTATTTCACCATTGTTGGTAATTTCTTGGTATTTCTAACTTCTACCTTTGTGGTATCTTGTTACCATTGTTGGTATTTCCTTTCTCTCCATTTCCTCTCTCTCCCTTTGCAGATGTGTTTGGGATGTCTGAAAAGAAGAACTAGTTTAAACACTGCTCTTCTTGCAGTGGTAAACCACCTAATAGTGACCTCCAGGAAGAATGTGTACTGTTTGGGGGTTCCATTTGTCGAAACCCCCATGTGATTTGTGCTAGTTTGTCACGGGCATTGAATGAACGTGTAACAAACTTATTTTAAAGGGCCTGCTTGCTTTGCCTTTTGAGGCTATTTCTGACAGAGGTCTCAACCTCCGGACATGAACGTCTGATCGGACCCCTCTTCACGGCATATCTGTTCCGACAGGAACCGTCCTGTCATCCATATAGTGACTTCAGCTCTGAGACCGCTCACAGCTCTGTCCATACTGTTATTACCTGCTGCAAAATTGGAATCATCGATGCTGTTCTGCACACCACGGACCCGACTCATCCAATGTGGACCCGTTTAGACAAGCCTGCAGCCTTTTGGACCGGCCTGATTCTCCTCAGCATCGGTGATCCACCAGGAGCCTTTCCAATTGGATGTGGTGCACCTTTTGATCAGCTGCTTGACCGCCAGAATTTCAAATCTCAGACACTATCCCACTACTGGCTTTGGGTCTATTTCTCCAGCCACCCTTACTTCCTCCCTTGGATTCCTCAGTTCCAAGGGTTATCTATCCAACTTTTACTAGAGGAATTCCTTCCTCTGCGCCAACAACTCTGTCTGAGGGCCCGAGATCCTTTGTTGGTTCCGTGAACAACCTTCCTCAATCTCATGCTTTTGGAGCCTCTGCTCTGTTCACTGTTTTGTCGGCCCTGACTTTGAATCAGTCCAAAAAGAGACTCTGGGAACTTGCCTCAGTACAGGCCTCTAGCTTGTCCCTCCAGTTCTGGAAATTGTAGATGATGTCTTCGTGGAATCCAGCTTTACCCCTAATACTTTGCCTCCAGCTTTCAGGAAACCTGACGGGTACTATAGAGTACCTGAACAAATTCTTTTCTAAGAATCCTGGAACCGATTTCACCTAAAGGCATTATACAACAGCCAAAACCCTACCCTTTCAGACAGGGATTCTAGGGCTTTAGACAGATGGGTAAGAAGGTATACACCTCTGCTACAATTGTAATTAGGACTTTAAATTGCCAGTTTCATATGTTAAAGTATCAACATATATAACTAAGTAACAGAAAATTATGTTGATTCCTGATTGTAGAACATAAAGATTTGCAAGAGTTAATGCATTCTTCTAACTAAGTTGGTAAACATTTTGCAATGTGGTTTTGATGTCTTAGAAGCATCTTGCAGGCTGCTGTCACTGAGTCTGTTCTTAGAAGGTGTGCTTGGCTTAAGGAACAAAACTTGCCAGACCATGTCAAAGAAATGACTAGATGCACCATTAAACCAAGAGCATCTTTTGGCAATGAAGTCCTCAAAGCATGGAGGAAAAGCTAAATTTGTAAACTGTTTAAATATTTCTAAGTACAGCCACCTAGATTCAGTAGGCATTGGCATTCAAAAAATGGTCTTTTTCAGTCTCTCTGGTCTTCTCAGTGCAAACCCAGGGGCAGCAGACCACCAAGGCTACAGTCTCAGGGTATGCACAGATCTAAGCAATGGAGTACACCCATATCCAAAACAGGGAGTAGTAAGCTGCCATCCTATGGTAAAATCTCACAATGACTTATCCTGAACTCTTCCAAGCCTTGCCCAAGTACTTGCACCTTTAGAGGAAACCGCTGCATGCCAAAAACTGGGAGTACATTACCCAGGACAGATGGGTTTTAAACATTGTTTCAGGGATAAAGATTCCATTTCACTCACTTCAACCCCAAGCAGATGGCAATTCCCATCCCGCAAACCAGTGGGCAGAAATCCAAAAGCAAGTACTTTCTTCTCAGTATCAAGGCTATTCAACCTGTCCCAGCAGAACAGGGACAAGGCTTTTATTCCCGACTGATGTTCATCGTGCATACAGCTGCAGTCATAACAGATGGGTTTTCCTGCCATCAGGCGGGTCCTCTGTCGGCGAATTCCAAAGTCTAGGTCCGCGTCGGATGTCGCTTCTTCCCTGACGTCAGTGCGACAGGGGTATAAAAGAACCAGCCGACGCCATTTTCTTCAGTCTTTCTTGCCGCCCGAAGCAGAAGCAGTTTGCAAGTGCCGGTCGGCCAACTCCTGAGATTACAAACATCTGCAACCGAAGTCTTCTTGAAAGCTAAGTACCCCGTTGGGGAAACTTTTCTTGCCTCAGACCGATGTCAGACAAAGTTAATAATTGTATTTCATGTGGGAAGCAAATACCGCATAAGGATTTTCATTCCCTCTGCATTCCTTGCTTAGGCCCAGACCCACGCCTCGGCCTGTCGCTTTTGTGCTACATTCAACAAACGCACTATTAAGCCGGGCGGAGTTCGCCCAGCACTTTTTGGCAAAAAATGTAACTACATAATGTCGTTGGATACTCAGACTCCAGTTTTGACTAAAAGACGCAAAGATAAGGACCGACGCACGAGGTCCGTGGCCTCTACCGACACCACGCCAAAGCTGACTACAGGTGGTCCGGTTCTCAGCGAGGTGCCTACGCAGCCCCTGACTACCGACGACACTTCATTGGCGGTGTCTTCTGTACCCGAGGTCGCAGGCTCTCGCCCACACCTCACTACAGATACTGAAGTCACTCTTGGTGAAACACAGAGTTTAGACAGGTCTGCCTCCTCTCAAGGTGTCTTCAGGCCTTCCTCTTCTTTTTCCATCAAGGCTTTCACTAAGTCTGCATTCTAAAAACAAACCACAGGGCCCTTCTCAAGGCCCCATGCCTAAAAAGCAGATGCTCAAAATGGCTGAGGATTAATTTCTCTATCAGGGGTACTCTGGAAAAAGGACCCAGAGTGGAGGAAGAATCCCTCCTCGGACCAGGCTTCCATTTCAGAACATTCTGATGACCAGGAACATTCACTCCCCTTTTGAAGATTCTGATGCAGAGGAGTCCATTCCTCTGCCCCAGAGGATTACTCTTTTGGGGAAACCTTGCATACCTTGAGGGAACACTTCCACTGGGAAGTACTCAGACTCCAAGAAAAGGCTTAGGATTTTCTCTTGCCCTCAGCACAGGCCTCTGGCTATACCCCTGTCTTAGATATCCTTGATGATGATGTGTATTAGGAGGCCTGCCTTAACCCAGATTCTCTACCTCCAGCCCCAGTCAAGCCTGACAGGTATTACCGGGTTCCTGACTCACACCAATTCCTATACAAAAGCCATGCGGCTGACCCAGAAACTATCTCACAGGGCCCCAAGGGAATTAAGGCCTCCACTGCTAAAAATCCATTACCTTCAGAGAGGGATTCCAGAGATTTAGAAAGGTGGGGGAGAAAGGTATACACCTCGCCACCTTAACCATGAGAAACTGCCAGTTCCATATGTTAAAGTACCAGTAGTTTCTGTTATCACAGTTGAGAAGCAAAATGTCACAACCTAAACAACCAGATTTGAAGGAGTTGCAGGATTTGATACATAGTGCAGAACAAGTGGGTAAACATAGCTTGCAATGTGGTTTTGATGCTTTAGAGGCCTCATGTAGAGCTGCTGTTACAGGATCAGTCATAATGAGACATGCTTGGCTCAAAGAGCAAACCTTACCAGATCATGTCAAAGCTAAATTACTAGATGCACCTCTGCAAAAGATGTATTGTTTGGTGTTAAAGCTGAGGAGGTATTAAAGAAAATGGAGGAAAAGGCAAAATCAATGCAAACAGTGAAAGATTTCTACAGGTACAACCTCCACGCTTCAGTAGAAATTGGCCTTCAAAAATTGGTCCTTTCCAGCCACGGACAGACCCCAAAGAGGTAGATACAGGTGCCCGAGGGGTAGGGGGCAATCTCAAGGATCGTTTAGAGGCAGACAATGGCAAGCACCTACCCAAAGAGGTGAGGATAGTTCACAGCCATTCAGAAAGCAGAACCAATGACTTTCCCTTTGCATGCCAAGCAAGGCTCAAATGGCAGCACCTTTAGGGAAAACTGGCATTATTTTCAAAATTGGCATATTGTCACAAAAGACAAATGGATCCTGGACATTAGACAGAGACTACAAATTCCACTTTCACACCCTTCCAAAAATGAGAGGCATGCCAAACCTGCCACACAATCAAAGGGCAGAGGCACAAACAAATTTCAGATCTCATGGACATGAAAGCTATTCAAGAGGTACCTGCACAAGAACAAGGTCAAGGTTTTATTCCAGACTATTCCTGGTACCAAGGAAGGAAAGATTGGAGACCTATTTTGGACCTATCCATCCTAAACACATTTTACTCGTACCAAAATTCAAGATGCTCACACTACAGCAGCTTCTTCCCATGCTGGGCAAGGAGTCTTGGCTGGTAACATTGGACCTCAAGGAGGCATACCTGCCTGTCCCAATCAGCCAAGCTTGCAGAAGATACCTCAGATTTCTTGCAGGTTCAACCCATTATCAATTCTCTGCATTGCCCTTTGGCTTATCTACTGCCCAGAGTGTTCACGAAATGCCTGGCATCAGTAATTGCCTAGTGCAGACTGGAAGGGATGGAAATATACCCATATCTGCACGAGTGCCGGACCCAAGCGGACAGCAAGCATACTTCTGAAACATCTGGCTTTTGTAATAAGGTTGTTGAACCCTCTGGGATACACAGTCAACAAAAAGAAACCAAGGCTAATACCTCTCAAACAATAATTTCCTGGGTGCCAACTTGATACAAACACCCAGATGACCTACCTCACGCCAGAGAAACAAGGGCAACTAACGCAATACTTCAGAAAACTGGCAACTTTCACCAGGCTGACTGCAAGGAAAATCCTGCAGGCTCTGGGATTCATGGCATCTTGCATCCTACTGTTCCCATGTGCAAAGCTGCATATGAGGAAACTTCAATGGTACCTGAAAACCTATGGTCTCAACACAGCCACAGTTTGGAAACAATAATATCACTAATTCCATGTCTTCAAAAGGAATTTATGTGGTGGGCTCAAGCATGCCAAAGAAACACAGGTCTCCCATTCTGCAAGCCTCAAGCAAACCATCACAACAGACGCCTGGATTACGCCTGACATGACAGATCGGTGCATTCAGGGCAGATGGTCCCAAAAAGAAAAGCACCTACACATCAATCAAAAGGAAATGCTAGCAGTAATAAATGCTATTATAGCCTTAAAAGACCTGCTGCATCCAGGCCAGTTATTGATAAGGACAGACAACACCACAGTAATGTGGTACATAAACAGGGAGGAACCCATTCATACCCCCTATGCAGGCTAGCCATGTCTCTTTGGAACATGGCCCTGGAATTGCAAATCGAGCTTCAAGCACAGTTCCTGCCAGGCAAGGAAAACACACTAGTATTAGACAACCTAAGCAGAAATATGACAGATCCACACGAATGGAAGTTGCATCCTCAAGTTTTCTCAAAGATAATTCAAGCATGGGGAAGGCCAGACATAGATCTCTTTGCCTCCCACAGAAATCAATTGGCAAAATTCTGCTCAAGGACCTTTCATCCACAGGCCTGGAAAGTGGGCACAGTCTCTTTCAGTTGGACAACAATGACAGTTTATGCCTTTCCACCTCTTCCTCTGCTGCCCAAAGTTCTATTAAAACCAGAGCAGACGACCAAAGATGATCACCAAAGATGATTCTCATCGCTCCAGATTGGCCAAGACAACACTGGTACCCACTCCTGAGGAGCCTGACGCATTCCCGACCATGGATCCTGCCTCTAATGCCTCTTCTACTGACACGGCACACTTCAAAACTCTTCACAGTCCGCTGAAAACACTCAATCTAGCCGCATGGAAGATTCCTTAAAATCACAACACACCCTACTCTCCAAGGAGGTACAGGATGTAATTTTGGAGGCCAGAAGACCTTCTACTAGAAAAGCCTACTCTGCAAAATGGAAGCGGTTTTGTGCTTGGCATGAGAAAAAGGGCCAGAACCCTGGAATACTGAATTTAACTCGAATATTACAGTACCTAGCTGAGATGCTAAGCAGTGGACTTTCATCTTCCATCAAAATCCATGCCTCAGCCATTTCTGCAGAATACAACACTGATCCTCCTTATTCTCTCACTCTTAAGGCAGTTCCTCAGAGGGGCTAAGAATATAAAACCCCACAAACAACCAGTACCTGCTTGGGATCTCAATTTCATTCTAGAAAACTGACTTTGCCTCCTTTGAGCCAGCTGCCTCAACAGAACTGCAATATTTGTCCTGGAAAACAGCCTTCCTTCTGGCTATCACCTCAGCTCGAGGGTTTCGAACTACAGCCCTCATGGCTGTGCAGCCTTTCATCATTTTCCATCAGGACAGAGTTTCCTACGAACCAATACTTCCTTTATGCCAAAGGTAGTATCCAGGGTAGCTTGAATCAGGCTATCCACTTGCCTACCTTTACCCCAATCCTCAAAACAAAGGGAGAGACTACTACATTCCTCGGACATTCACAGACAACTTATTATTTGGACAGAACAAAGCCTTTCAGAAAATCAGAGCAACTCTGTGTCCTATGCTACAGGGCTCAAGGGAAGCCTATTTCCAAACAGACAATCTCAAAATGGATAGCCCACTGCATATGCTTTTGTTACTCTTTCATGGTAAAACTGTACCAGGCATCAAGATCTCACTCCACAAGGGCCACAGCTACCTCTGCAGCTTTCCTCAGGGGTTCCTACCAAAGATATTTTGAAGCACTTGGAGTTCTGTGCATACTTTCTCCAAGCACTATCACCTGTCTTATACTCCAAATCTAGAGCAGGTTTGCCACTGCAGTTTGCAGGGCATCCTGGCTCTAGTTCCACCTAGTGCCTACCACCCTTTTTAGCTTTTATTCTACCCATCTGTTATGACTGCAGCTGTATGCACAATGAACATAGTACAGATATTCTTCATCTCACATTGCTGCAGTCCTTACATATGGGTAGTCCGCTGTCCTCGGTCGGCCCGAATACCAAAGTATTAGGCTGACGCCGGTCATGCGCCTAGATCTGACATCAGAGCGCCAGGGTATAAAAGCATGACCGACGCCATATCCTCAGTCTTTTTGCCGCATGGTCCGATGCAGAAGCAGCGTTGCAAGTGCCATTCGGTGTTCTGAAATTTTCATTCTGAGTTTCAGACCGAAACCAAGTTATTAAGTACCCGTTGGGAATATTTTTTTTTTCTTGCCTCAGCTAATTCCGGATGTCAGAAAAAGTGAATAATTGTATTTCTTGTGGGAAACAGATACCGCATAGATCTCTTTGTATTCCTTGTTTGGGACCTGAGCACGACGTAGTCGGGTGTCGCTTTTGTGCTAGGTTTAATAAGCGCACCATTAAACGAGGTTAGATTGCGCTAGGCTTGTCTTCGAAGCGGTGTAATTATAATATGCCGCCGGATCCTCCGACGCCCGCTACCAAAGAAGCGCAAGGACAAATCATCCAGTAGGATGAGTCGTCGTCCGGACGCCTTCTTTAGAAACTACGGTGGAATCTGGGCATCCAGCCGCGGTTTCAGTTGAGTCTCAGGGGGAGGCTTTAATTTTGCAAGATGTGGCCTCTCAGGAGTCAGGCCAGGCTGTGGGGTCCTCTCAGGTTGCTGTTCTCCTTCCTTTCCTAAGGTGGTTAGGCCTTCTCCTTCTGTCTCAAGGCTCCTTCCAAGAGCAGGCCTGGTTTGCCTTCCACGGGTGTCAGTCCTAGTTCTGCAGGTTCTGTGCCTAAAAAACACATGCTTAAAATGGCAGAAGATTTAATTTCTTTAATCAGAGGTTCTATGCCCCCTCCTGATAAGAGACCTAGGGTGGAGCCAGAGGTGGAAAGTTTGGAGCAGGCTTCAGATTATTCAGAGTTCGGCTGAAGACATTCAGGATTTTCCTCCTTATTCTGATTCAGATGCAGTGGATTCCACTCCTTCTGCTTCTCCTCCAGAGGATTTTTCTTTTTCAGAAACCCTGCATTCTATGAGGGAACATTTTAAATGGGAAGGTCAGGATTTCTCGGATTCCCGAAAGAGGCTTAGGGAATTTCTGTTTTACCACAGCATAGGCCCTTGGCTATACCTCCTGTTTTGGATGTTGTTCAAGATGTTTCTCCGGGCTTCCTTAATCCAGACTCTCTGCCTCCTGCGCCAGTTCCAGATAGGTATTACAGACCTGAGGCTCAGAGTACCTGAGGCTCATAAATATCTGTATAAGAGTCCAAGGGCTGACCCAGAAACTATTAGCCAGGGACCTAAGGGAGTCAGGGCTTCTGTTGTAAAGAATCCAGTTCCTATAGATAAAGATGCTAGAGCTTTGGATAGATGGGGTAAGAAAGTTTATACCTCTTCCACTTTAGCAATGAGGGCTTTGAATTGCCAGTTTCATATGTTGAAGTATCAGAATTTTCTCCTTTCTCAACTAAAATCTAAAGTAGATGCTTTGGCAGAGGGCATATGTAAAGAATTACAGGATTTGGTACATGTTCTGAACAGGTGGGTAAGCATTCTTGCAGTGTGGTTTTGATGCTTTTACAGGCTTCTTCCAGGGTGGCTGCCACTGGGTTCAGTTATTCGCAGGCCTGGCTTAAGGATCAGATTTTGTCAGAGCATGTTATAACTAGAATTTTGGATGCTCCTTTACAGTCTGAAGTTTTGTTTGGTTCTCCTGTGGAGTCTGTCTTGAAGAAAATGGAAGACAAGGCTAAGTCTATGCAGACTGTTAAAGAGTTTTTGCAGGTGCAGCCTCCTAAGTTTAGCAGGAATTGGCCTACTAAGGGATGGGCTTATCCTTCTTCTGATTTACAGTCTAGGGGTAGATCTAGACGTGGTAGGGGCAGAGCTCAGAGTTCTTTCAGGCCTAGAACAGGAGTTCACCTGCACAATCTACAGGTGAGGGCAGGGCCAGTCCGTAAACAGGCCCAATGACCTGCATCTTCAGCTGCCAGATCCTTCCTGTCTGGCAGCTCCTTTGGGAGGAAAGTTGGCACTTTTCAAGCAGAACTGGCTTTTAATCACCCAGGACAAATGGGTTGGACATTATAGACCGAGGCTACAGGTTTTATTTCCATACAGTGCCTCCTTTCAAAGGCATGCCAGACGTTCCTCCTCAGCAAAGGTAGAGGCTCACAATCAGATTTCTTACTTCTCCAAATGGGGGCTATACAGCAGGTCCCTCTGTCAGAAGTGGGCCTAGGATTTTATTCCCTGTTTCTAGTACCAAAGAAAGGAAACACTTGGAGACCAATTTTGGATTTATCTATCCTCAACACATACCTGGACATTCCAAAATTCAAAATGTTGACGTTGCAACAACTTCTACCTCTGTTGGGAAAGATCACTGGATGGTAACTCTGGATCTCAAAGAGGCTTATCTTCATGTTCCTATCAGGCCCAGTTGCAGGAGATACCTGCGTTTTCGGGCTGGGACTTTACATTATCAGTTCTCTGCATTGCCCTTTGGCTTATCTACTGCCCAGGGTGTTCACAAAGGTTCTGGCTCCAGTGATATTTCACGGTTAAGAGGAATACAAATGTATCCTTATTTGGACGATTGCCTGATTCTGGCTCAAGACAAGTACAAACTTCTTCATCATCTACAGTATGTGATGGCAGTGTTAAGGTGCCTAGGGTATTCTGTGAACGAAACAAAGTCCAGTCTAGTACCCTCTCAGGAAATGTGCTTTCTGGGTGTGAGACTGAATACAGCTTCCCAGATGGCCTTTTTGACCCCGGACAAGCAAAAGAACCTTACACTTTACTTCCATCAATTGTCTCTACGGTCCAGGCTGACTGCAAGGACAGTCCTTCAAGCCTTGGGGTTCATGGCATCTTGTATTCTGGTGCTTCCCAATGCCAAACTGCATATGAGGAAGCTACAATGGTATCATAAAAATGTATGGACACAGCACTGCCAAGATCTGGACACTGTCATTCAAATAATACCTTGCATTCAAAAGGAATTTTTATGGTGGGCTCAGGAATGTCACCTAAACAAGGGACTCTGTGACCCGACCAGAGGCGAGTCAGATTTTAACGACAGATGCCTCGGACAAGGCTTGGGGAGCACACCTCAATGGAAAATGGGTGCAAGCCAGACTTCAACATTTACATATCAACTTGAAGGAGATGTTAGCAGTCCAATTTGCATTGATGGCTTTCAAGGATTTACTTCACCCAGGGCAAGTGTTGATTCTAACAGACAACACAACTGTCATGTGGTACATCAACAAGCAAGGGGGAACCCATTCGTACCCTCTTTGTAGGCAAGCAATGATTTTGTGGGAGACTGCTCTCAGTTTACACCTCAATCTTCAGGCAAGGTTTCTACCAGGAGCACAGAACTCCTTAGCAGATGTTTTGAGCAGACAGATAGTGGATCCCCACAGTGGAAATTGAGGAAATTGGATCCTCATGTATTTCAAAATTGACAGATATGGGGAACTCCAGACATAGATCTGTTCGCTTCTCCACTAAATTTCCAGTTGCCAAAGTTTTGCACAAAATGTTTCATCCCATCTTGGAAAGTGGATGCTCTATCATTCAGTTGGAGCAATCTTCACGTATGCCTTTCCGCCTGCCTCCTCCCAAGGTACCTTGAAGGTCAGACAGGACAAAGCCTCCATGATTCTAATAGCTCCAGATTGGCCTCGACAGCACTGGTACCCTCTGCTGAGGAGTTTAGTACAGGAACCTCCATGGCCTTTGCCTTGATTCCACACCTTTGTCTCAGGAGGGCAATCATTTCAATGTCAGGATTCAGTCCTGCATCTAACAGCCTGGCATATTCTGTTCTAGAACCTGGAGGGTCAGCAGCTTCCACAACAAGTTTTGAATGTTATTTTGGAGGCCAGAAGGCCTAGTACAAGGAAAGTTTATGCTGGTAAAATGGAGAGATTTTAATTTGGAGCAAAACAAAGAGCTTTGATGTTTCCAGGCCTGATTTAAGTGTTTCTCTTCAATATCTTACAGAATTATTAGACAAGGGTTTGTCTTTCTCCTGTAAAGGTTCATGCTGCAGCTATTTCACTATGACTGTGACCCTCCATTATTCTCTCATCCTTTGTTTAAGCAGTTTCTTAGGGGGCAAAGAACATAAGACCCCACGTAGAGCTCCTACTCCTGCCTGGGATCTCAATTCTGTGTTGGAAAACTTACTTTACCTCCTTTTGAGCCTGCAGCTACTGCTGAGTTAAAGTTTTGTCTTGGAAGACTGCTTTTTATTACGCCTGCTAGAAGGGTTTCTGAATTACAGGCTCTTATGGCAGTTGAACCCTTCCTAATTTTCATAAGGATAGGGTATCTCTACACTAATCCTACTTTTATGCCTAAAGTGGTTTCAAAGGTGGCCTTGAACCAATCAATTCATTTGCCTACTTTTTATGCAGATCCCCAAAATAAAGGGGAGAAAATTTTGCACACTTTGGATATTCACAGGCAGTTGCGTTATTATTTGAGCAGGACTAAAGGGTTCAGACAGTCTCAGCAGTTGTTTTTCTTTTGCTTTAGGTTCTCGGGGGAAACCCGTTTCAAAACAAACTATTTCTAAGTGGATTGGGTTTTGTATTGCTTTTTGTTATTCTCATCATGATAAGGAGGTTCCGGCTGGAATCAGACCTCACTCCACTAGGGCTACTGCCACTTCTACAGCTTTTTTAAGGGGAGTAGCTACTAAAGATATTTTGGAAGCAGCTACTTGGAGTTCAGTGCATACTTTTTCTAAACACTACCACCTTCCTCTTTATTCCAAATCTAGAGCTGGATTTGCCACTGCAATCTTACAGGGCATTTTGGCAGCTCCCAATGCTTTATAATTTTGCCAACCTCCCTTTACCTCTGCTTTGGGATTCTACCCGTATGTAAAGACTGCAGCAATGTGAGATGAAGAACATAGTACAGTTTTGTACCTACCATAAATGTAGATGTTCGAAGATCCACATTGCTGCAGTCCAATTTACCCTCCCTCCTTCCCCTCTGTAGTTTGGAATGGTTGTATGGTTTGGGTGGTAGCTGTTATTTGTACATGCCTTTTGGGAAGTATTCTATTTTTTGGCTGTGGCCTTTCTTTTTAGGGCCTTCTGACATCTGGGGCAAGAAAAGACTGAGGATATGACGTCGGTCATGCGCTTTTATACCCCGACGCTCTGATGTCAGATCTAGGCGCCATGACCGACGCCAGCCTAATACTTTGGTATTGCCGACCGAGGACAGCGGACTACCCATATGTAAGGACTGCAGCAATGTGGATCTTCGAACATCTACATTTATGGTAGGTACAAAACTGTACTTTTTGTACCTACCATAAATGTAGATGTTCGAGTGCTAATACAGCTGCAGTCCAGGTTTCCCTCCCTCCTTCCCCTCTGGAACAGGCCTAATGGCTAACACCTCATACAACCTGATTGGGGTATTCTTTTATGGTGTATTTGCTTGCAACTACTGTTTTTTGATTATATTGCATTGCATTATTACATAAATTTATGTATTGCCTTCCTTCTGGGGGCACCTGACATCTGGGGCAAGAAAAACTGAAGAAAATGGCGTCGGCTGTTTCTTTTATACCCCGTCGCACTGACGTCAGGGAAGAAGCGACGACAACCGACACCGGACCTAGACTTTGGAATTCGGCCGACCGAGGACCCGCCTGATGACAGGAGAACCCATCTGTTATGACTGCAGCTGTATTAGCACTCAAACATCTACTTTTATGGTAGGTACAAAACTACTTTTCTGGTACCTAGAAGTGAAAACTTGGCGCCCTATCCTGGATCTGTCTATTCTCAACACTTTTCTAGTGGTTTCAAAATTCAGAATGCTTACTCCAACAGCTGCTTCCAGGCCAAGGACTCCTGGCTAGCAAACCTAGACTTAAAGAAGCTTATCTGCACATCCACATAAGGGAATCTTGCAGGAAATACCTATGTTTCAGAGAACAGGTATGCATTATCAGTTCTCTGCACTTCCCTTTGGCTTATCTACTCCAGTGTATTCACACAATGCCTAGCTCCAGCCATTGCATATTGCAGGCAGAGAGTGATTCAAATTTCCCCCTGCTTGGATGATTGCCTGATTCAGGTGGACAGTCAGGAATTGCTGCTACAACACCTGACATTTGTAAAGAGACTTCTGACTTCACTGGCGTACACCATCAAAGAAAAGAAATCACATCTGGTACCCAGCCAACAGATTGTATTCCTGGGAGCAAGCTTGAACACAACTTCCCAGATGGCATTCCTCACTCCAGAAAAACAAATTTATTTGACAAACTACTTAAGTCTACTGGCCACCAAAACCCAGCTATCTGCAAGAAAAATACTGCAAGCCCTAGAGTTCATGGCCTCTTGCATTCTACTAATTCCATATGCAAGCCTGCATATGAGGAAACTTTAATGTTACTTAAGTCTCTGGTGTCAACATTCTCAGGACCTAGAAACAATGATTCCTTGCCTAAGGACAGAGTTCCTTTGGTGGGCAGAGGCCTGCTACCACAACAAGGGACTCCTTTTCACCCAAACCCTGCCGCCCAAACCCTAACAGACACATCAGACTATGCATGGGGGGCTCACATGGCAGGACAATGCATTCAAGGCAAATGGAGGCCAAAGCAAATGCACCTGCATATCAGTCAAAAAGAAATGTTAGCTGTACAGAATGCTTTGACAGCCTTCGAAGGGCTTATTCTTCCAGGACAATTAGGGGTAAAGACAGACAACACCACAGTTGTAGGGTATATAAACAAGAAAGGGGGAACCCATTCCTACCCACTCTGCAGATTAGCCATGGCTCTGTGGAACACAGCCTTGAGCAACCAGGTGCACCTGCAAGCTCAATTCTTGCCAGGCAAAGTAAATTCACTGGCAGACAACTTGAGCAGAATTCTCATAGATCCTCACGAGTGGAAACTGGAACCTAGAAAATATTCAAGCTTTTGAGGAACAGATGGGGGGGCACCAGAGGTGGACCTCTTTTGCTTCCCCTCAGAACTATCAGTTGAGCAAATATTGCACCAGAACTCCCCACAGCCAAGCTTGGAAAGTGGATGCCCTGTCCTTTACCTGGGAATGCCTGTCAATCTATACCTTTCCCCCCTGCCCCCCCCCCCTCTCGAAGGTTCTACTAAAGATCAAACAAGACAGGCCAAGGAAGATCAAACAGACTGACCACGTCAGTACTGCTATTCTCTTTTGCACAGTCTGACAGTAGTGCCACCATGGCATCTGCCTCAGACACCTTCTGTGCTGTCCCATCAGGAGGGTCAGATTCTGCACCCTCAGCTACAGACCCTGAACCTAGCAGCCTGGCTCATCCCCTGATTTCTTCTCCAGCAACCTCAGTAAGCAGGTGCTGGATGTCCTTCTTGAGACAAGGAGGCCTAGTACTAGAAAATCCCGGAAAAAGTGGAAAAGATACTGCTCCTGGAGCCACTCTCAGGAAAAGGACACAACTGTGCCCAGCTTACCTCATATACTAGATTACTTAACAGAAATGCTCCACAAAGGTCTATCCTCTTCCATTAAGATTCATGCCTCTGCCATCTCAGCTCATTATAATACTGAGCCACCCCTTTTCGCTCATCCTCTGGTCAAACAGTTCCTGAGAGGAGCCAAAAATTTAAGACCCCCAAGAAGGGACCTTAACTTTCTATTGAAAAAGCTCACGCTTCCTCCCTTTGAACCTGCTGCCACAGCAGAGTTACAGTTCCTCTCATGGAAAACAGCTTTACTTCTAGCCATCACTTCAGCAAGAATTGCAGGCCCTTATGGCTGTGGAACTCATCTTCCATGCGGACAGGGTTTCCCTCAGGACTAACCCATCATTTATGTCCAAGGTGGTATCTATTGTGGCTTTAAACCAATCCATTCATTTGCCAACTTTTTTCCCTAATCCTCAGAATAAAGGGGAAAGGATCCTGCACTCCCTGGATGTGCACAAGCAGCTCGGGTTTTGTGGACAGGACTAAGCCTTTCAGAAAATCTGACCAGCTGCTAGTCAGCTTTGTTGAAGGGGCAGAGGGCAAGGCCATTTCAAAGCACACTGTTTCTAAATGGATAACACACTGCATCCATTTCTGCTACGAAGATCATGGGAAACCTACCCCACAGGGGAGCAGAACACATTCCACTAGGGCTGCATCAACCTCTACATTTCCTCAGGGGAGTCCCTACCAGGGACATCCTGGAAGCTGCAATTTGGAGCTCTGTACACACTTTCACCAAGCATTTCCACTTGCCTATCTTTTCTAAATCCAGAGCTGGATTTGCCACAGCAGTCTTACAGGGCGTGATTGCCAGCCCGAATGCTTCTTGACTACCTCCACCCTTCCTTAGCTTTGGGAATCTACCCAAATGTGATGACTGCAACAGTGAAACACGAACATAGTACAGTTGGTGTACACTTGCCATAAATGTAGATGTTCGAGTGTATTCATTGTTGCAGTCTTGGTTATCCTCCTTTCAGCCCCCTGACTTTCTTTACTTCTACCTATCTTTTTTGTTTGGCATAGCTTATAGCATGTGTATTTACTTTTTGCTGGGGTTTTTCATATCATGTAATTGCTTCCTATTTTGGGGGCACCTGACATCTGGGGCAAGAAAAACTGATGTAATGGCTGCCTGTTCATGTTTTATACCCTGACGTCATGGAAGGAAGAAGCGACAGCATCCGAGACAGAAATCCCAAGACTCTGGTATTCAGGCCGGCTAAGGGCTACCTGCAGGCAGATAACCCAAATGTGATGACTGCAACAGTGAATACACTCTAACATCTACATTTGTGGCAAGTGTACACAACTGTACTTTCTGAACATTGTGTCTCAGGGATACAAATTTTCCTTCCATATCCTTCCAACCCCAAAAGGGTTCCCAGATCTAGCACCAAATCAGTGGGCAGAGGCTCAAAAGCAAATCCTTTTCCTTCTCTCTGAGAGCAGTAGAGCACATTCCTGCAGAACAGATGGACCAAAGCTTCTACTCCAGACTTTTTCTGGTGCCCAGAAAAGAGGGTACCTGGCGCCCCATCCTCAATCTATCAATTCTAAACACCTTCATGGTGATCCCAAAATTCAAAATGCTCACCCTCCAGCAGTTGCTACCCATGCTGTCCAAGGACGCTAGGTAGCCACCCTAGATCTAAAAGAGGTCTACCTCCACATTCCTATCGGGGAATCATGCAGGAAATATCTCCTCTTCAGGGCAGGATCTCAACACTTTCAGTTCTCTGTGCTTCCCTTTGGCTTATCTACTGCTCCCAGAGTTTTTACAAAATGTCTGGCTCCGGCCATTGCATTTACAAATATTCATATTTACCCATACTTGGACTACCACCTTATTCAGGCAGATAGCCAGGAAACGCTGCTCAAGCACCTGGCCTTTGTAAAGACGCTACTAACCTCCCTAGGATACACAATCAATGGAAATAAATCCAAACAGGTGCCCGCCCAAAGGATAATCTTCCTGGGAGCAAGTCTGGGCACAGTGTCCTAGATGGCATTCCTTACACCAGAGAAACAAGTTTTCCTGACAGCCTACTTCTCTCAACTAGCCACCAGGCCCCAGCTATCTGCAAGGAAGATCCTGCAAGCTCTGGGGTTCATGGCATCTTGCATGCTACTCATTCCATGTGCCAGACTGCACATGAGGAAACTTAAGTGGTACCTAAAGAGCCTTTGTGTCAACACGACCTGGAAACTCTTGTAGCTCTAATTCCTTGCCTAAGAGAGGAATTTCTTTGGTGGGCAACAGCATGCTCCCACAACAAGGGACTGCCTTTCTTCCCACCCACCCCTACTGCCCAGACCCTCACCACAGATGCATCAGACTATGCTTGGGGTGCACACCTGAGCAGGTGCATACAGGGCCAATGGAGCTCTCAGGAAATCTCTTTGCACTTCAGTCAAAAAGAGATGATGGCTGTGCAGCATGCCTTGATAGCTTTGAAATCCCTTCTCTCTCCAGGGGTTCTCCTGATCAAAACAGACAACACCACTGTGATGTGGTACATCAACAAGCAGGGAGGGGCTGCCTACCCTCTATGCATGTTGGCCATGACCCTTTGGCTCACAGCCTCTTCCATGCAACTACACCTGTTAGCTCAATTCCTACCAGGCTCTCTCAACTCTCTGGTAGACCAGTTAAGCAGAAACCTTCTGGACCCACACACAAGTGGCAACTCAGCAGAAGTACCTTCACCCTAATAACTCAGAAGTGGGGAACCCCGAAGGTCGACCTCTTTGCCTCCCACACCATCCATCAGCTCAGAAACTTCTGCACCATGGAGCACCACTGCATGGCTTTGAAAGTGGATGCCCAGTTCTTCCCCTGGGTCAATTTCCTTTCCTTCCCCTGGGTCAATCTATCTGTCTATGCCTTTCTCCCCTACCTCTCATCCTCAGGGGGCTACTCAAAATAAGTGAGGAAATACCAAGGACCATTCTCACAGCTCCAGACTGGCCCGCAACACTGGTATCTCTTGTTACAGCCTGTCCTTGCTACCCATGGCATCTTCCTCAGATTCCAAACCTCCTGACCCAGAGGAAGGAATTCATGCATCCCCAGTTGCAGACACTCAATTTGGCAGTTTGGCTTATTCCTAACCCGAACCAATGCTAACCTCAGTAAACAGGTTCTGGATGTTATCCATGAGGCAGACATCCTAGCGCCAGAAAGTCTTATGCTGATAAATGTAAAAGGTTCTGTACCTGGATCCAGGATAAGGGAAATACAGCACAGCCCTCCCTCCCTCTCATCCTGGATTATTTAGTTGACCTGCTCTACACAGTGGCCACTTTCTCCTCTATAAAAATTCATGCATCTGCTATTTCTGCTAATTTTCCCACTGAGCAGCCTCCTTTCCCACACCCTTTGATCAAGCGGGCTAGTAACTTGAGGGCACCAACACCAGCTTGGGACCTTATTTTGTATTGGAAAAGCTCACCCTGCCCCCCTTCGAACTAGCTTCTAATGCAGAGCTAAAATTTCTCTCCTGGAAGACAGCATTTCTTTTGGCCATCACTTCAGCCAGAAGAGTCTCTGAGCTGCAGGCACTCATGGCTGTGCAACCCTTCATCTTCCATGCAGACAGGGTATCCCTCAGAACTAACTTATCCTTCATGCCCAAGGTGGTGTCCAGTGTGGCTCTCAACCAATCCATTCATTTGCCCACCTTTTTTCCTAATCCTCAGAACAAGGGGGAAAGGATTCTTCACACTCTAGATTTGCACAGACAGCTCAGATTCCATCTAGACAAGACTAAGTCCTTCAGAAAGTCTGATCAATTGCTGGTTTGCTTTGCTACAGGGGCAGGAAGCAAAGCCATCTCCAAACAAACCATTTCCAAATGGATAGCACACTGCATCCATTTTTCCTATAAACAGCATGGAAAGCCTCCCTACAAGGTGGTCAGGACACACTGCCTCCACCTCTGAGCTTTCCTCAGAAAAGTCCCCACCAGGGACATCCTGGAGGCTGCTACCTGGACATCTGTTCACACTTTTACCAAGCATTGCCACCTGCCCCTCCTCTCCAAATCCAGGCCAGGGTTTGCCTCTCCAGTCTTGCAGGGCATCTTAGCCAGCCCCTAGTTTCATTGAGTGCCTCCACTCTTTTCTGCTGTGGGAATCAACGCAAATGTGATGACTGCAACAGTGAAACACGAAGAACATAGTATTGTGTACACTTACCATAAATGTAGATGTTTAAGTGTATTCACTTTTGCGGTCCTAGTTTCCCTCCCTCCATCCCCCTTTCTTCTCTTCTCCTTTTATTACCTTTCTGACTTGTTCTCCTTTCCTTACAAGGGACTTATTGGTATTTATTTTCCAGTGGTGGGGTTTCTTCCACCAGAGCCTGGACTCCTACTTGGGGGCTCCTGACAGGTTAGGGCAAGAAAAACTGATATAATATCGTCTGCTGCCTTACTTTGTTACTGATGACCTGACGTTAGTCCACAAGCGACAGCAACCGACGGAGAAATACTAAGTCTCTGATATCCGGGCCGAGGGCTACTCTGACAGGGGTAACCCAAATGTGATGACTGCAACAGTGAATACACTCAAATATCTACATTTATGGTAAGTGTACGCAGTACTATCATTCCTCTCTACTTCCCTCATAAGCCATTAATGCACTAATATGTCCCTTTTAGTATGTAGTTGTCCAATCATTTGACCCAGCTCAAGAGAGTGCAGTGTATGGAAATCAAGAAAGCGCATATGGAAATATTTATGGAAGGCTTTGCTAGTGCTGGATGTAGATAAGGCACAGCAATCAAGATAGGAGGAGATGAGATAAAAATGGTGACACAAATCATTTCCAGGAAGGTCTGCCAGAATAGATGGTGTTTTTGTTGAAGCTTGGAAGTTAGGAGAGAAGAAAGTGATAAAAATCTGGAAGGTTTTGTTTAACAATATTTTAAAAGGAGTAGAAGTGCCAGCATCCTGGAAGCAGGTTGTAGTGGCTATAATACCCAAAGATGGTAAAGAACCATTAGACCCAACTTCATCTAGGTCCTTTAGAATTTTAAACCGATTATGAAATGTTTGTCTGTATTAAGTAAAAGAATGGCAAAGGTGTTGCCAAAATCGATAGAGATGAATCGGTCTGTGGGTGTTTTTTGTTTTTTTGCGGGGTGCTAACATTTGACATCTTTAATAGAACAGTAATTATCCATAGGGAAGCAGAGGTTAAGAAAATACCACTGTTAGTGGGTCTGGATGGAGAGCGAGAACATTCAACAGAGTAAGCTGGGATTTTATGAGTAGGGCAATGGGTAGCATTTGCATTCCCTGATAGAATAATAAGGTTAATTAGGATACTGTATGAGGAATCGGAGGCAAAAAATTGAAAGTGGGAAAGTTCCTTTCTGCCAGGTTGTGTCTGAAGAGAAGAACCAGGCAGGGGTGACCTCTCTATCCTTTACAGCAGAGTCTCGATTATCTGAACATCAATTATCCAAAACATCAATAAACGCAGCCTTCCAAAGTTTTTGGGTGGAAAAAATCGTAAAGTCTGAATATGGATATGTTATACATATTCACTTGTGTGTATATTTTGAGCATGGACTGCAATAATATACTGTACCATTTTGTACTTAAAGTGAATTTGTTTTATTTTTCTTGTTTAATGTTCATCAAAAACATTTTTGTAAGTTTTTTTTTATCCAGTTTATTTATATGTTTGGTTATCCAGACTACCCTAGGTCCCGATTAGTTTGGATAATCAACTTTCTGCTGTATTTGCTTTTCATTCAGAGCAATTGGCAAAGAAAATAAGGGACTCTGAAATTCAAGTGTATAATTGGCATGGTAATCTTGAAAAGTTGGCTTTATTTACAGACAATATCTTGTACATGATAAAACAAGAAAAGGGCATATCAGTGTTTTGGAACATCTAGAGACAGTTTCAAGTCTTTTTGGGATGTAAAATTAATGAAGATAAAGCAGTAGCTGTAAACTATGTTACCCATACGAATTGGTCCAGTAAGAGGATCCTGATGTTCGTGTTTCACTGTTGCAGCATTACATTTGGGTTATCTGCCTGCAGGTAGCCCTCAGCTGGCCTGAATATCAAAGTCTTGGATTCCCGCGCCGGATGCTGTCTCTTCTTCCATGACGCCAGGTCAGGGTGTAAAACATACAGCCGACGCCATTACATCAGTCTTTCTTGCGCTGTGCCAGAAGCAGAAGCAGGGCAAGTGGCCGGTAGGCTGACTCCTGAAAATAACCCTAAAGACTGCTTCACCATCCAACACCAGAAGTGCAACAGATTTTTCCTCCATCGGCCTCCAGGATATGCATTCGCATACTTTATATGG
This sequence comes from Protopterus annectens, assembly GCF_019279795.1. Classification (NCBI taxonomy): domain Eukaryota; kingdom Metazoa; phylum Chordata; order Ceratodontiformes; family Protopteridae; genus Protopterus; species Protopterus annectens. Next base: position 1,128,452,262 of record NC_056730.1, on the reverse strand, counting down.
GCAGAGACCAACTAAATCTAATGTTCTGGTAAGTACATGACTAGCATTCCTTTTTAAAGGACAGGTTTCATAACCTGGCTGTGTTGTAAAGGAAAGTAAATGTCTCATTACACCAGAGATGTCATGCATAAGAAACTACTGTGGAAAGCAACTTGTAGCTTTAAAAGCAGTTAACTCTCATTGTGCTGCCACATGAGTGGGAGTCAGCCAGTAGCTTTAAAAGCTGCTATACACATCTTTCCACACTGGCACTTTTTTAAGTTATGAAGCTATTGTATTTGAGCAGCTAAAATTCCCCCATTTATTACAAAGTTATAATCCCCATGTATGCTTGAGAAATGTATTTCAAGCAGTTCACTGAGGTGAATTTCTTAAAGCCCTCTTTTTAATAGAAAAAATGTGGTTGTGATCAGAGACCTGATTTATAATCGTGTGTAGTGCAAACAGCTGGAAAATATTAATCCTGAATTATTTGAATGTGAATATAGGCAGCATAAAAGATGTGCTTTTGCAGAGCACCTGTTGTGTATTTAATTTTCAGGTTCTATTGAAAAAGGTGACACATCGTGCATCGGATAGTATTGTCACCTCACAGCTGGAGACTCCCATTTTTCTTGGCTGGAGTGCCTTCTGTGCAGATTATGCATGTCCTTGCTGTGTTCACATGAATTTCCTCCAGGTGCTCCGGTTTCCTCCCACATTCCAGAGACATGCAGTAGGTGGATTGGAAATGCTAAGTTGGCTGGGTGTGTGGGTGTGCATGCATGTGGGTGTGTGGGTGCATGCATGTGGGTGTGTGGTGTGGAAGTACAACTGCAGGGCTTGGCCCTTAGCTCTAGATGATTGTCACTGTTTGTGACACCCGATCCCAGGTGCAAAAATGGAGGAAAAAGGGATCTGATGAAGTCCATTTCATTATGCATCATGAATGGGTCTTTGGATCCATCGTCTGATCCAAGCCAGCCATTTCTCAAGACATATGATCTGAGTGTCAGACTCCTCCTCCTCCCATGATGCCTCATTCCCTTCAAACCCTCCGATCTCATTTGCCGCTATTGCAGTCCAGACTCTGTTCTGAGCCTCTGCTTCAATGGTAGCGAATTCTATTTTTGACAGCTGTTTCCTTAAATTTGATCTCTACTTTCCTCTAGCTATAATGTAGTGTATAGATTTTCTTCGTGTTTCACTGTTGCAGTCATTACATTTGGGTAATCCTGCTGGCAGGTTGCCCTCAGCCGGCCTGAATTCCAAAGTCTGTGTCGGTTGTCGCCTTCCCTGACGTCAGGTCATCAGGGGTATAAAAGAAGCAGCCGACGCCATTTTCTTCAGTCTTTCTTGCCGCGCGGTGCCCGAAGCAAAAGCAGTTTGCAAGTGCCGGTCGGCCGACTCCTGAGATTTTCATGTTTGAGTTTCAGATCCGAAGTCTTCAATTAAGCTAAGTACCCCATTGGGGAAACTTTTTTCTTGCTCAAGACCGATGTCAGAAAAAGTTAATAATTGTATTTCTTGTGGAAAGCAAATACCTCATAAGGATTTTCATTCTTACTGTATTCCTTGCCTAGGCGCTGATCACAACGTTACTGGTTGTCGGTTCTGTGCTAGATTTAACCAACGCACTATTAAGCGTCTGTATAATTTTGCTTTAAACTATTTTGGACGCCAGTTTAATTATCCTGAAATGTCGTTGGATAGCCATCCGACTACCGGAGTTTACAAAAAACGCAAAGAAAAGGATAGAGAAAAACAACCGAGGCCCAAAACTGACGAAGCTTCTCCTTAGCCAGTCGCCGGTTCTCTGAAGTGCTTTTGCAGCCCCTGACGCCTGCTACTTTAGAGTCGCAGGCCGCTACGGACTCCCACGTGGAGTCAGTCATTCAGCTTGGATACTCAAGGTATTGGAGCCTTGGACAATCCCTCAGATGGGTCCGAGCTGCTGAGGTACCGGCTTCTGAGGGTGTATTCAGACCTAAACATCTTTATATTAAAACAATTTCAGATTCAAAGGCAAAGACTAAAGCACCTTCCAAAGTTAGGAAACAAACTCAAGACCCACGTGGACAGGCCTCTATGCCCAAAAAACAGGTGCTCAAAATGGCCGAAGTCTTGATTACCTTGATCAGAGGTCCCCTCCCTCCTGATAAGAGGCCTAGGCAAGACACTGACTATGAATCTTCAGATCAGGTTTCTATTTCTTCTGATTCCTCTTCTGATCAGGAATGCTCTCTTCCCCCCTATGAGGATTCTGATGCTGAAGAATCTATTCCTTCAGCATCTCCTCCTGAGGGCTATTCCTTTGGGGAAACCTTGCATACCATAAGGGAGCATTTCCACTGGGAGAGCCAAGATTGTTCAGAATCTAAAAAGAGGCTCAGGGATTTTCTTTTACTACCTCAGCACGGGCCTCTAGCCATTCCACCTGTGTTAGACATTGTGAATGATGTGTTTTCAGAGTCTAATCTAACCCCTCACTCCTTACCCCCAGCTCCTGTTAAGCCTGACAGATATTACAGGGTTCCTGACTCTCACAAGTTTCTTTTTAAAAACCCTGCTGCTGACCCAGAAACTATTTCACAGGGTCCAAATGGAGTTAAGGCTTCCACTGCAAAAAAACCCAACCCCATCTGAAAGAGATTCAAGGGCATTGGATAGATGGGGGGGGGGGTTACACATCTGCAACTTTGCTATAAGGGCCTTAAACTGTCAATTTCATATGCTTAAGTATCAGCAACATCTCATGGGATTGCTTAAACAGTAAATGTTAAATTCTCAATGTGTACACAACTGTACTTTCTACCTCCCCTCCCTTTACGCTTCCAGTAGTTTGTTTGCTGATGTTAGGTCCTTTCCCGCCCTTTTCTGGTTTCTTTATTTCTTTCTCTTTTTTCTTTATTTCTTTCTCTTAGTTCTTTATATTAAAAGCTTTCCTGCTGTTTTGTAGTTATTTTAGATAATTAGTTTTAGTGTGACTGGCCTCTGTGTTAGGTGTGTGTGTGTGTGTGTGTGTGTGTGTGTGTGTGTGTGTGTGTGTGTGTGTGTGTGTGTGTGTGTGTGTGTGTGTGTGTGTGTGTGTGTGTGTGTAAGCATGTCTGCTTATTCATGTCAGACAGGCCAGAAAAATCTGCAGGGTTTAAGAGATGTGCCTGTTGTGGGCATAACATTCCCCAATCTGATACCCACAAAAGGTGTTTATTGCATTGATCTGGAGCATCTCGCTGTACTTTGTGATGTCTGCTTGGCATTCAATCCCTGGGCCCTGGCAGACAGGAGGAATAAGCTCATCCTCAGAGGGCTTCTTCCCTCCTTTGAAAAAGCTATACCCCTCTGGGGACATAATCTTCCACTTCCGAATAGAGAAGGAAGTAATTGGAGCCATCTATTTTGCACTTCTCCCGGATCAGAGTAGTCCCTTGGATCCGGAGGAGTCTGCACTGGCTAAACCTCCCTCCCTGCCAGATCCATCAACCGGGTTCCAAGCAGTATCTCTGAGCTGACAGGTTATCCAGATCCATAGTTCCTCTTCTCCGGAGTGGACCCAAAGCCACTCCTGCTCAGACCACACACCTCAGAGCCATACTGTGTGCCAGAGCAAGTCTCTCTCCCCAGCCCAGTCTACTTGGTTTCATTGTCCTCTAGGTCGGCACTCACACTCAGAAATGGATCAAATGATGATGAGTTTCCTAAAAGCCCAGATCCAGCTGGGAATTTTGTCCTCTCCAGCCCATGCTGGATATGTGAGAACTGTGACCCTGACTTCAGTCCCCTCCTCCTCCAATCCATCCAGTTTGAGTCGTAGGGCCTGGTGATCCCAAGTGGATCTGCATCTGATCGAGGAATAACTTTTTCCCCAAGCACAACAGTGTCCCAGACCGGCTTTATTCTGATTTTATCAGAGCAGTGTGGGTCCTGGATTAGAGGGGTCGATGCTAGGTCCTCAGAGTTGTTGGTGTCCTTCTTGGATCCATCCCTCCCTCTGGGGGCCTCAGTCTTTGATAGCTCAGGACCGGTGCCTTCTTTCTGGGTGGCCTTTTCTCTCTCCTCCTCAAGGGCTCCGGCCTCAGGGCTCACCCTGCATCCTTGGCATTCCTGGTGGCAGCGAGGACTTTTTCAACTCCATGAGATACGATCCTTCATCCACCAGGCCCTTCCCAATCCTCATTGGATCAAAGCTTTGCTCCTTCCATTCTGATCTGTGGTTAGTCACTCCAGGAGAGCCTCCAGCCAACCCCTCAAGAAGGGGTTCCCCTGTCTTCCGTGTCCTCCCTGAGTATCCTGCAGAGGTGGTTCACCAGAAACTTTGGTGCAAGGGAAGCACATAGACTCCCCCTTGGAGTCTTTAACAGAGGACACTGACTTCGACCTCCACACAATGATATCTCCTTCGTAGATATTGTAGAAGTCCCGAAGCAAAAGGGTGGATGGTCTTCCCAACCCCTTGGAGGAGTCCATGTTCCTGGAGGCATTCAGGATGGAACTGTCTACATCCTGGGTGACACCTCCAGCAAACCAACTTATTGATCTTGTAGCCTGCCAGGCTTGGAAAGAGCCTGATACTATAGAATCAGTCCCAAAACGTGCCGATAAGTACCTTAGTCCCCCCCCCAAGGATTGCCATTTCTGGAGCAAAGGGATTCCAGTTGATGCCATTGTGCTGTCAGCAGCCACTAAAAAGGAGTTTGCCAAAGAGCTCTTTTGTCCACCCCCTCAATAAGGAGACCTTGGCCCTGGACAGATGTAGGAAATGAGTGTATGCCTCAGCTACCTTTTTACTGAGAACATTGAATTATCTGGCACATTTTACTTGCCTCCAGAGAGACCTGGTAAAAGAACTTTCCACATCTCTGGGGTAGTCTCTGTTCGAGGAAACCTTCAAGACGTTTTCCACACAGCTGAGCACTATGGCTTCAGTTGCTAATTCCTCGATGAGGCTAATCTCCCATGCAGCGGAGGGGACCTCTCAAGCATCTGGTTCAGGCATAGCCCTCCGGCGACATGCCTGGATGAGACTGTCAGTTTACGGACCCCTTCAAAATGTTTATTAATGCCCCTTTTGACGGTTCCTCTCAAGATGGTCAGTTAAAGAAACCACTCCCCACACCAAACCCACCAAACAGGAAGGCAAGACTTTATCTGCCGTAGGGATCAAGTTTTCTTCCCCCCAGCTAACGTTTTCTAGGAACCAACAGAACAGGAAGATGTGGTTCTGCAAATCGCAAGCAGCCTTCCCAGAGTCACAGGATGATTCCCTCTTCCAGAGGCAGAAAGAGAGAGGATTCAGTGTTTGGCACTGCCCTAGAGGCAGAGGGGTGTCCACAGAATTGGGGCTTCGGGGAAACCTTCTTTGACAGGCCCTTTGAGCGCTCATAAAGTGTTGCCCGACTGTCCTGCTCTGGAGGCAGTCGGGGGCAGACTTTCTTTACACCCAGCAGCCTAGACAAGCATAACAAATGATGCTTGGGTGTTGAACATTATATTCAGAGGCTAGTGTATTCCATTTTCACTACCACCTCCCCTTTTGCCAGAGTGTCTCCCCAATGTGCCACCCAGTTTGAAGGAGGATGCCCTTCTGGAAGTACAAAAACTTCTAGACAAGAGTCATCCAGCAGGTCCCAACAGAATAAAGCGGATGCGTAACTTGCTCACGCTTCTTTTTGATGCCGGAGAAGACTGGGACCTCCGACCTATGTCTTGCTCTCAGCAGTTTGAATCTGTTTGTCAAGCATACAGTTCCACATGGTTACGGTACAGTCCATTCTATTGCTCTTGCCCAAGGATGACTGGAAGTGCTCTGGATCTCCAGGGTGCATACTGTCATGTCAAAATACAGGAGCTCCAGGAGATTTCTGCACTTACCAGTTCAGAGTGCTGCCTTGGCCTCACCACAGCCCCCAGATGTGCAAGTGCATGACAGTGTTGCAGCGCATCTCTATCTGCAAGGTTTAAAGGTGTTCCCCTACCTGGGCGATTGGCTCCTAACAGCACCCACAAGGCATCAACTACTTTGGGCAGTTCAAGTGATGTTGCGCCTGTTTCTTCACTGGGGGATCACAGTCATTATGACCAAATCCATGATGGGTCCAGTTCAGGACATCGAATTCATTGGAACCCAGTTGAAAACAATAAAGTTGCTGCTGTTCACTCACAATGGATATCATCACTCAGGCAACGTGTTCAGTATTCACTAGACAAGTTATCTCCTTTAGCTCGCTCTGTTCTCATAGCCTTGGGTTCCGTGTCTGCCATCTTCTGGTGCTGCTAGCCAGGTTCATCATGTGAGTACTTTATTGGACCCTGGCTGTTCAGTGGTCCATTCGGTGTCGCCCAATATCAACCCCGATCAGGCTTACCCTAATTTGCACGCCTCTACAGTGCTGAATGCTCCCAGACTTTCTTCACTTAGGCAGGCTCTTTGTCCTTCCCCCTCGGTCAGCCACGGTGACCACAGACTCCTTCTTCTTGTGGTGGGAAGGGGCATTTTCAGGGAAGGATGGTCCAAGGCACATGGTCCCCCATAGAGACCAGATTGCAAGTAAACATTCTGGAGATGAGAGCAGTCCTCCTCACATTGTAAGCCTTTCAAGACTGCCTCCCTCTGGGAACGATTGCAGTCTTGTTGGACAATATGTTGGTGGTATGGTACGTCAACAAGCAGGGGGGAACCTGGTCATACCCACTCTGCAGAGAGGCAATGAGTCTGGGAATGGGCAGTGACTTTGAACTGCTTGCACATTTCAGCATACATCGCAGGAGAATACAGCATTCTGGTGGACAAGCTGAGCAGGTCTATCTTGAGTCCTCACGAGTAGTTTCTGAACCAGTCAGTAGCTAAAGAGATTTTCAGCCACTGGGACCAACCTTGCTGCAACCTGTTTTCCTGTCCCCTAAACAACAAATGCAGCAGGTACTTTGCTCTGATCTCTCCAGCAGTGGAGTCACCCAGGGATGCTCTAGTCCACGATTGTCCCCCAGGTCTCCTGTATCCTTACCCTTCGATCCCCTTGATACCCAAATTTCTACAGAAAGCCAGCAGGTTCAAGTCCAATCTCATCCTCATTGCCCTCATTGGCCTTGTCTGGTATGGTTCCCTTTCTGCAGTCTCACAAAATATCGTCCATGGATATTGGATCCCAAGCAGGATCTGATCTCACATCCAAACAGAGCAACAACTTCCCAGTCTCAGGTCCCTCAAATTAACCACTTTGTTTCTCCACTTCCAGTAGTTTTGCTAAAGTCCAAGCTCCCTTCTCCTGTCTTTGACATTGCACTTGCTTCTCAAAGCCCTCCACCGCAAAGTATATGGTAACAAATGGAAATGTTTTTCTATCTGGATTTCACAGAGGATATAGATCACTTTTCATCCTCTGTCTCCAATGTACTCATGTTTTTGAGTTCTCTCTTTCATGAGGAAGCAAGTTTTTCTACGATAAATCTGCAACTTGCAGCCATCTCAAAAGTTTTATCTCGGGGGAAGGGAATTGGTTCTCTCTCTATTCTTAATTCTTCCAAGCTCTGTGGGCCTTCTTGAAAGTACCTCATTGAGCCCCTTCTCTATGTATGCGGCTAGTCTGCGAGATCCATTTTAAGTTCTGCTTCTTCAGTGAGATTTACTAAATCTCCTAACCTATCGTTAGGTTGTATTACTTGGAGAACTTGAAATAAAAAAGTATGCGTATTCCCTTCCCTGAGGGTATGTTTAGCTATGGCACTGTAATCCTGACCTCTGGCCAAACAATATCCATGATCCCGTATTCTCTCTCTAAGTGTCCTGTTAGTTTTTCCTACGTAGAAAGAGAAACAATGGACACAATGGGCTACGTATACTAAATTCTTGGTGTTACAATCACTGTTGTACTGAATCGTCCAAAGGTGACCTGTAATGGGATGTTTATAGTAGTGAGACTCATCGATAAAAATGCACTGTGGACATTTCCCACACTTCTTTGTACTTTCGAATCCCGTCTTATCTCCACTTGTTACCATCTTTGTTCCACACAATATTCTCTTCAAATTTGGTAGATTGCTGAACACAAATGATGGATTGGATCCCACTACTCTGGTTACATTGTTATCTGCTGTAAGTATGTTCCAGTGTTTACGAACATAAGATTGTAACATATTAGTGCCCCTTCCAAAGGGAATAACAAAACTCATTAATCTCTTACTTGTATCTTCTATATGTACATCCAGCCTATTAGTTTGATCAGAGAAATACGGTTTCGCTCTATTCATTCTGAGGCTTTCCATTTTTCTATACGTATCATTGACCTCCTCTTCAGTGTATCCACGTACCAAAAGCCCTTTGTGCAAGTTCGCCAATCCTTCGTTAAAATCCTCAATCTTAGTTGAGAGTCGGGAAACACGCATCGCCTGGCCTTTAATGATGTTTTTGAAGATGTGCGAATGATGCATGCTTTCTCGATGTAAAACATCTTCAATAGAGACAGGTACAATGGAAGTAATTCTAATATACATCGTTCTGTGCATGTTGATATGAACAGTACTAACAGTATGAACACATCCAACATAGTCAAAAACCCAGTCTCAACTAACATCGTTGAGCGGAATGTTGAGGGGGGTGCAGCTTGCAGTATTGAGCAAGGGGCACTCATTGACAATATCAATCAAGGACAACAGGTATCCACACTGAATCATATTTTTTCACCTGTTGAAAATGTGGTTCCATCAGTCTATACCACTCCACTAGAGGGGTCTAATGAATCAGAGGTTGCAAATGAGCTCCCCTCAAATGCAGGGAGGATTGAAGCTCCCAATAATCCTTCCTTAGCAGCTGCTGTAAGAAGGAAAATTCAGTTGGATAAAATTGAGGTACACAATCCCACTGAAGGTCCTTTTCCCATCA